>NW_027464369.1:0-79253 GCF_050947455.1 Rhinoderma darwinii
GACTAGAACTCCCAGCATCCACATATCTCTATGCATGCTGGGATCAGTAGTCCTTCAGTTCCTCCATTCTCTAGGAGGAGACATGCCACTGAGCTACTACACACCCCATTAGTCTGTGCATGCTGTGATTAGTAGTCCTTCACTTGCTCAGGAGGTTCGGTACTCACATGACTGGATGAGCTCCTGGAAAGCCCCGTGCTGGGAGCGGTCCCGGTGCCGCAGCTGCCGGATAAGGTGCAGCTTCCAGGCCGGGCCCCGGGCCCCGCGCTCCGCTCCCTGCATCCCGCAACCAGAGCCACAACACAGGGGCGGGGATAAACCAGGAGGGCGGGGATAAACCAGGAGGGCGGGACCGGGGCGGAGTCACACGTCAGCTGCACTATTCCTCCCCGCACGTCACATGACCTGAGAAGTGATACATTGTATCCGCGCAGAGGAGTCAGCACTTCCTGTCTAATATCAGCTTATATCTCCCAGGAGAGGAGTCCCCGACAGAATGTCATTATCGGCTTATAATAGTGCAGCAGCTGATATCAGTCACAGGGAGAAATGTGTCACATAAAGTACTGAGCATGGGGGAGGGGGTGTCTGTAATCACTGTCAGCCTGACATGGCTGATAACAGAGAACAATAGATTGTATTCACCTGTCCAGACAACCTAACCAAAAACCTCACACCAACTGAATGGCATGTAATGGGGTCCCCTATAACAATTAAACCTAGAAACGAACCAATTGGGACATATCCTGAAAGAAATATTGTACTCAAAATGAAAAGTACAAAAAAATATCTTTATTAAATATAATGACAAAATAACACAATAATAGGAAAAAGAGGAATGATACAACATATACGGAGACATAAACAGCAGGGTCAGATGTACAAGACCATGACCGACAGAATCAACCGTCCACTAATGACCTAAAACACGCTCAGATGATAATAAGTAACACACAAGCCCAGGGGTGTATAATGTGACATATGGCACAATATTGCTGGCAAAAAATTCCCATGTACAGAGATAATAACCTATACACAGACAGAACCTACACAGTATATGATAGCATATAGAAAAAGCAATGTGCATGTGGCAATCTACATGTAATAATACATCAAGGCCAGTACGATAGGTAAAGGGAGCATCTGAATAGGTATGCATCCAATGGAACGTACAATGCTGGCACAAGAAACAATGCAGATACCAATGTATATCAGAAGGTGTAATAGGACGTGCAGCTCTTCTGACCCCTCAAGCTCCTCAACATGTCTCAGGGTATGTGTTCATTTGGTTTAGCTATGGCAGTTTTTTCTTTTTATGCTATCTGAGCTGCTACACCTTCTGATATACATTTTTTCCTGTGCTAGCACTGCACGTCCTATTACACCTTCTGATATACATTGGTATCTGCATTGTTTCTTGTGCCAGCATTGTACGTTCCATTGGATGCATACCTATTCAGATGCTCCCTTTACCTATCGTACTGGCCTTGATGTATTATTACATGTAGATTGCCACATGCACATTGCTTTTTCTATATGCTATCATATACTGTGTAGGTTCTGTCTGTGTATAGGTTATTATCTCTGTACATGGGAATTTTTTGCCAGCAATATTGTGCCATATGTCACATTATACACGCCTGGGCTTGTGTGTTACTTATTATCATCTGAGCGTGTTTTAGGTCATTAGTGGACGGTTGATTCTGTCGGTCATGGTCTTGTACATCTGACCCTGCTGTTTATGTCTCCGTATATGTTGTATCATTCCTCTTTTTCCTATTATTGTGTTATTTTGTCATTATATTTAATAAAGATATTTTTTTGTACTTTTCATTTTGAGTACAATATTTCTTTCAGGGATATGTCCCAATTGGTTCGTTTCTAGGTTTAATTGTATTCACCTGTCCTACAGTCATCCTCCCCCAGCCTAACATGTCTGATAACAGAGAACAATAGATTGTATTCACCTGTCCTACAGTCATCCTCTCCCAGCCTGACATGTCTGATAACAGAGAACAATAGATTGTATTCACCTGTCCTACAGTCATCCTCCCCCAGCCTAACATGTCTGATAACAGAGAACAATAGATTGTATTCACCTGTCCTACAGTCATCCTCCCCCAGCCTAACATGTCTGATAACAGAGAACAATAGATTGTATTCACCTGTCCTACAGTCATCCTCCCCCAGCCTGACATGTCTGATAATAGAGAACAATAGATTGTATTCACCTGTCCTACAGTCATCCTCCCCCAGCATGACATGTCTGATAACAGAGAACAATAGATTATATTCACCTGTCCTACAGTCATCCTCCCCCAGCCTGACATGTCTGATAACAGAGAACAATAGATTGTATTCACCTGTCCTACAGTCATCCTCCCCCAGCCTGACATGTCTGATAACAGAGAACAATAGATTGTATTCACCTGTCCTACAGTCATCCTCCCCCAGCCTGACATGTCTGATAACAGAGAACAATAGATTGTATTCACCTGTCCTACAGACATCCTCCCCCAGCCTGACATGTCTGATAACAGAGAACAATAGATTGTATTCACCTGTCCTACAGTCATTCTCTCTCCAGCCTGACATGTCTGATAACAGAGAACAATAGATTGTATTCACCTGTCTTACAGTCATCCTCCCCCAGATGTCTGATAACAGAGAACAATAGATTGTATTCACCTGTCCTACAGTAATCCTCCCCAGCCTGACATGTCTGATAACAGAGAACAATAGATTGTATTCTCCTGTCCTACAGTCATCCTCCCCAGCCTGACATGTCTGATAACAGAGAACAATAGATTGTATTCACCTGTCCTACAGTCATCCTCCTCCAGCCTGACATGTCTGATAACAAAGAACAATAGATTGTATTCACCTGTCCTACCGTCATCCTCCCCCAGCCTGACATGTCTGATAACAGAGAACAATAGATTGTATTCACCTGTCCTACAGTCATCCTCCCCCACCCTGACATGACTGATAAAAGGGAACAATAGATTATATTCACCTGTCCTACAGTCATCCTCTCCCAGCCTGACATGTCTGATAACAGAGAACAATATATTGTATTCACCGTTCCTACAGTCATTCTCCCCCAGCCTGACATGTCTGATAACAGAGAACAATAGATTGTATTCACCTGTCCTACAGTCATCCTCCCCAGCCTGACATGTCTGATAACAGAGAACAATAGATTGTATTCACCTGTCCTACAGTCACCCTCCCCCAGCCTGCCATGTCTGATAACAGGAAACAATAGACTGTGTTCACCTGTCCTACAGTCATCCTCTCCCAGCCTGACATGTCTGATAACAGAGAACAAGAGATTGTATTCTCCTGTCCTACAGTCATCCTCCCCCAGCCTGCCATGTCTTATAACAGGGAACAATAGATTGTATTCACCTGTCCTACAGTCATCCTCCCCCAGCCTGCCATGTCTGATAACAGGGATCAATAGATTGTATTCACCTGTCCTACAGTCATCCTCTCCCAGCCTGACATGTCTGATAACAGATAACAATAGATTGTATGCTCCTGTCCTACAGTCATCCTCCCCCAGCCTGGCAAGTCTGATAACAGAGAACAATAGATTGTATTCACCTGTCCTACAGTCATCGTCCCCCCAGCCTGACATGGCTGACAACAGAGAACAATAGATTGTATTCACCTGTCCTACAGTCATCCTCTCCCAGCCTGACATGTCTGATAACAGAGAACAAGAGATTGTATTCTCCTGTCCTACAGTCATCCTCCCCCAGCCTGCCATGTCTTATAACAGGGAACAATAGATTGTATTCACCTGTCCTACAGTCATCCTCCCCCCAGCCTGACATGTCTAATAACAGAGAACAATAGATTGTATTCACCTGTCCTACAGTCATCCTCCCCCAGCCTGCCATGTCTGATAACAGGGATCAATAGATTGTATTCACCTGTCCTACAGTCATCCTCTCCCAGCCTGACATGTCTGATAACAGATAACAATAGATTGTATGCTCCTGTCCTACAGTCATCCTCCCCCAGCCTGGCAAGTCTGATAACAGAGAACAATAGATTGTATTCTCCTGTTCTACAGTCATCCTCTCCCCAGCCTGACATGTCTGATAACAGAGAACAATAGATTGTATTCACCTGTCCTACAGTCATCGTCCCCCCAGCCTGACATGGCTGACAACAGAGAACAATAGATTGTATTCACCTGTCCTACAGTCATCCTCCCCCCAGCCTGACATGTCTGATAACAGGGAACAATAGATTGTATTCACCTGTCCTACAGTCATCCTCCCCCAGCCTGGCAAGTCTGATAACAGAGAACAATAGATTGTATTCACCTGTCCTACAGTCATCCTCCCCCTGCCTGCCATGTCTGATAACAGGGATCAATAGATTGTATTCACCTGTCCTACAGTCATCCTCTCCCCAGCCTGACATGTCTGATAACAGATAACAATAGATTGTATGCTCCTGTCCTACAGTCATCCTCCCCCAGCCTGGCAAGTCTGATAACAGAGAACAATAGATTGTATTCTCCTGTCCTACAGTCATCCTCTCCCCAGCCTGACATGTCTGATAACAGAGAACAATAGATTGTATTCACCTGTCCTACAGTCATCCTCCCCCCCAGCCTGACATGGCTGACAACAGAGAACAATAGATTGTATTCACCTGTCCTACAGTCATCCTCCCCCCAGCCTGACATGTCTGATAACAGGGAACAATAGATTGTATTCACCTGTCCTACAGTCATCCTCTCCCCAGCCTGACATGTCTGATAACAGAGAACAATAGATTGTATTCACCTGTCCTACAGTCATCCTCCCCCAGCCTGACATGCTTGATAATAGAGAACAATAGATTGTATTCACCTGTCCTACAGTCATCCTCCCCCAGCCTGACATGTCTGACAACAGAGAACAATAGATTGTATTCTCCTGTCCTACAGTCATCCTCTCCCCAGCCTGACATGTCTGACAACAGAGAACAATAGATTGTATTCTCCTGTCCTACAGTCATCCTCCCACAGATGTCTGATAACAGAGAACAATAGATTGTATTCACCTGTCCTACAGTCATCCTTCCCCAGCCTGACATGTCTGATAACAGAGAACAATAGATTGTATTCACCTGTCCTACAGTCATTCTCTCTCCAGCCTGACATGTCTGATAACAGAGAACAATAGATTGTATTCACCTGTCCTACAGTCATCCTCCCCCCAGCCTGACATGTCTAATAACAGAGAACAATAGATTGTATTCACCTGTCTTACTGTCATCCTCCCCCAGCCTGACATGTCTGATCACAGAGAACAATAGATTGTATTCACCTGTCCTACAGTCATCCTCCCACAGACTGACATGTCTGACAACAGAGAACAATAGATTGTATTCTCCTGTCCTACAGTCATCCTCTCCCCAGCCTGACATGTCTGACAACAGAGAACAATAGATTGTATTCTTCTGTCCTACAGTCATCCTCCCCAAGATGTCTGATAACAGAGAACAATAGATTGTATTCACCAGTCCTACAGTCATCCTTCCCCAGTCTGACATGTCTGATAACAGAGAACAATAGATTGTATTCACCTATCCTACTGGCATTCTCTCTCCAGCCTGACATGTCTGATAACAGAGAACAATAGATTGTATTCACCTGTCCTACAGTCATCCTCCCCCCAGCCTGACATGTCTGATAACAGAGAACAATAGATTGTATTCTCCTGTCCTACAGTCATCCTCTCCCCAGCCTGACATGTCTGACAACAGAGAACAATAGATTGTATTCTCCTGTCCTACAGTCATCCTCCCCCAGATGTCTGATAACAGAGAACAATAGATTGTATTCACCTGTCCCACAGTCATCCTTCCCCAGCCTGCCATGTCTGATAACAGAGAACAATAGATTGTATTCACCTGTCATATAGGCATTCTCTCTCCAGCCTGACATGTCTGATAACAGAGAACAATAGATTGTATTCACCTGTCCTACAGTCATCCTCCCCCCAGCCTGACATGTCTGATAACAGAGAACAATAGATTGTATTAACCTGTCCTACAGTCATCCTCCCCCAGCCTGACATGTCTGATAACAGAGAACAATAGATTGTATTCACCTGTCCTACAGTCATCCTTCCCCAGCCTGACATGTCTGATAACAGAGAACAATAGATTGTATTCACCTGTCCTACAGTCATCCTCTCCCAGCCTGACATGTCTGATAACAGAGAACAATAGATTTTATTCAAATGTCCTACAGTCATCCTCCCCCAGCCTGACATGTCTGATAACAGAGAACAATAGATTGTATTCACCTGTCCTACAGTCATCCTCCCCCAGCCTGACATGCTTGATAATAGAGAACAATAGATTGTATTCACCTGTCCTACAGTCATCCTCCCCCAGCCTGACATGTCTGACAACAGAGAACAATAGATTGTATTCTCCTGTCCTACAATCATCCTCCCACAGATGTCTGATAACAGAGAACAATAGATTGTATTCACCTGTCCCACAGTCATTTTCTCTCCAGCCTGACATGTCTGATCACAGAGAACAATAGATTGTATTCACCTGTCTTACAGTCATCCTCCCACAGCCTGACATGTCTGACAACAGAGAACAATAGATTGTATTCTCCTGTCCTACAGTCATCCTCTCCCCAGCCTGACATGTCTGACAACAGAGAACAATAGATTGTATTCTCCTGTCCTACAGTCATCCTCCCACAGATGTCTGATAACAGAGAACAATAGATTGTATTCACCTGTCCTACAGTCATCCTTCCCCAGCCTGACATGTCTGATAACAGAGAACAATAGATTGTATTCACCTGTCCTACAGGCATTCTCTCTCCAGCCTGACATGTCTGATACAGAGAACAATAGATTGTATTCACCTGTCCTACAGTCATCCTCCCCCCAGCCTGACATGTCTAATAACAGAGAACAATAGATTGTATTCACCTGTCCTGCAGTCATCCTCCCCCAGCCTGACATGTCTGATAACAGAGAACAATAGATTGTATTCACCTGTCCTACAGTCATCCTCCCCAGCCTGACATGTCTGATAAAAGAGAACAATAGATTGTATTTACCTGTCCTACAGTCATTCTCCCCCAGCCTGACATGTCTGATAACAGAGAACAATAGATTGTATTTACCTGTCCTACAGTCATCCTCCCCCAGCCATATATGTCTGATAACAGAGAACAATATATTGTATTCACCTGTCCTACAGTCATTCTCCCCCAGCCTGACATGTCTGATAACAGAGAACAATAGATTGTATTCACCTGTCCTACAGTCATCCTCCCCAGCCTGACATGTCTGATAACAGAGAACAATAGATTGTATTCACCTGTCCTACAGTCACCCTCCCCCAGCCTGCCATGTCTGATAACAGGAAACAATAGACTGTATTCACCTGTCCTACAGTCATCCTCTCCCAGCCTGACATGTCTGATAACAGGGAACAATAGATTGTATTCACCTGTCCTATAGTCATCCTCTCCCAGCCTGACATGTCTGATAACAGAGAACAATAGATTGTATTCTCCTGTCCTACAGTCATCCTCCCCCAGCCTGCCATGTCTGATAACAGGGAACAATAGATTGTATTCACCTGTCCTACAGTCATCCTCCCCCAGCCTGCCATGTCTGATAACAGGGATCAATAGATTGTATTCACCTGTCCTACAGTCATCCTCTCCCAGCATGACATGTCTGATAACAGATAACAATAGATTGTATGCTCCTGTCCTACAGTCATCCTCCCCCAGCCTGGCAAGTCTGATAACAGAGAACAATAGATTGTATTCTCCTGTCCTACAGTCATCCTCTCCCCAGCCTGACATGTCTGATAACAGAGAACAATAGATTGTATTGACCTGTCCTACAGTCATCGTCCCCCCCAGCCTGACATGGCTGACAACAGAGAACAATAGATTGTATTCACCTGTCCTACAGTCATCCTCCCCCCAGCCTGACATGTCTGATAACAGGGAACAATAGATTGTATTCACCTGTCCTACAGTCATCCTCCCCCAGCCTGGCAAGTCTGATAACAGAGAACAATAGATTGTATTCACCTGTCCTACAGTCATCCTCCCCCAGCCTGCCATGTCTGATAACAGGGATCAATAAATTGTATTCACCTGTCCTACAGTCATCCTCTCCCAGCCTGACATGTCTGATAACAGATAACAATAGATAGTATGCTCCTGTCCTACAGTCATCCTCCCCCAGCCTGGCAAGTCTGATAACAGAGAACAATAGATTGTATTCTCCTGTCCTACAGTCATCCTCTCCCCAGCCTGACATGTCTGATAACAGAGAACAATAGATTGTATTCACCTGTCCTACAGTCATCCTCCCCCCAGCCTGACATGTCTGATAACAGGGAACAATAGATTGTATTCACCTGTCCTACAGTCATCCTCTCCCCAGCCTGACATGTCTGATAACAGAGAACAATAGATTGTAATCACCTGTCCTACAGTCATCCTCCCCCCAGCCTGACATGTCTGATAACAGAGAACAATAGATTGTATTCACCTGTCCTACAGTCATCCTCCCCCAGCCTGACATGTCTGATAACAGAGAACAATAGATTATATTCACCTGTCCTACAGTCATCCTTCCCCAGCCTGACATGTCTGATAACAGAGAACAATAGATTGTATTCACCTGTCCTACAGTCACCCTCTCCCAGCCTGACATGTCTGATAACAGAGAACAATAGATTGTATTCACCTGTACTACAGTCATTCTCTCTCCAGCCTGACATGTCTGATAACAGAGAACAATATATTGTATTCACCTGTCCTACAGTCATCCTCCCCCAGCCTGACATGTCTGATAACAGAGAACAATAGATTGTATTCACCTTTCCTACAGTCATCCTCCCCCAGCCTGACATGCTTGATAATACAGAACAATAGATTGTATTCACCTGTCCTACAGTCATACTCCCCCAGCCTGACATGTCTGATAACAGAGAACAATAGATTGTATTCACCTGTCCTACAGTCATCCTCTCCCCGGCCTGACACGTCTGATAACAGAGAACAATAGATTGTATTCACCTGTCCTACAGTCATCCTCCCCCAGCCTGACATGTCTGACAACAGAGAACAATAGATTGTATTCTCCTGTCCTACAGTCATCCTCTCCCCAGCCTGACATGTCTGACAACAGAGAACAATAGATTGTATTCTCCTGTCCTACAGTCATCCTCCCACAGATGTCTGATATCAGAGAACAATAGATTGTATTCACCTGTCCTACAGTCATCCTTCCCCAGCCTGACATGTCTGATAACAGAGAACAATAGATTGTATTCACCTGTCCTACAGTCAGTCAATCTCTCTCCAGCCTGACATGTCTGATAACAGAGAACAATAGATTGTATTCACCTGTCCTACAGTCATCCTCCCCCCAGCCTGACATGTCTAATAACAGAGAACAATAGATTGTATTCACCTGTCTTACTGTCATCCTCCCCCCAGCCTGACATGTCTGATCACAGAGAACAATAGATTGTATTCACCTGTCCTACAGTCATCCTCCCACAGACTGACATGTCTGACAACAGAGAACAATAGATTGTATTCACCTGTCCTACAGTCATCCTCCCCCCAGCCTGACATGTCTAATAACAGAGAACAATAGATTGTATTCACCTGTCTTAGGGTATGTTCACACGGCGGGGGTCCGTAACGGCTGAAATTACGGGGATGTTTCAGCCTGAAAACATCCCCGTAATTTCAGCCGTACCGGCATGTGCAGGCGCTTGAACGCCGCGTCAATTACAGCCGTAATTAGCGCTGCTATTCATTGGAGTCAATGAATAGCGGCTCCAAATACGGCCAAAGAAGTGACAGGTCACTTCTTTGACGCGGGCGTCTATTTACGCGCCGTCATTTGACAGCGGCGCGTAAATATACGCCTCGTGTGAACAGACAAACGTCTGCCCATTGCTTTCAATGGGCAGATGTTTGTCAGCGCTATTGAGGCGCTAATTTCGGCCGTAATTCGGGGCAAAAACGCCAGAATTACGTCCGTAAATAGGCCGTGTGAACATACCCTTACTGTCATCCTCTCCCCAGCCTGACATGTCTGACAACAGAGAACAATAGATTGTATTCTTCTGTCCTACAGTCATCCTCCCCCAGATGTCTGATAACAGAGAACAATAGATTGTATTCACCTGTCCTACAGTCATCCTTCCCCAGTCTGACATGTCTGATAACAGAGAACAATAGATTGTATTCACCTATCCTACAGGCATTCTCTCTCCAGCCTGACATGTCTGATAACAGAGAACAATAGATTGTATTCACCTGTCCTACAGTCATCCTCCCCCCAGCCTGACATGTCTGATAACAGAGAACAATAGATTGTATTCTCCTGTCCTACAGTCATCCTCTCCCCAGCCTGACATGTCTGACAACAGAGAACAATAGATTGTATTCTCCTGTCCTACAGTCATCCTCCCCCAGATGTCTGATAACAGAGAACAATAGATTGTATTCATCTGTCCTACAGTCATCCTTCCCCAGCCTGCCATGTCTGATAACAGAGAACAATAGATTGTATTCACATGTCCTACAGGCATTCTCTCTCCAGCCTGACATGTCTGATAACAGAGAACAATAGATTGTATTCACCTGTCCTACAGTCATCCTCCCCCCAGCCTGACATGTCTGATAACAGAGAACAATAGATTGTATTAACCTGTCCTACAGTCATCCTCCCCCAGCCTGACATGTCTGATAACAGAGAACAATAGATTGTATTCACCTGTCCTACAGTCATCCTTCCCCAGCCTGACATGTCTGATAACAGAGAACAATAGATTGTATTCACCTGTCCTACAGTCATCCTCTCCCAGCCTGACATATCTGATAACAGAGAACAATAGATTTTATTCAAATGTCCTACAGTCATTCTCTCTCCAGCCTGACATGTCTGATAACAGAGAACAATAGATTGTATTCACCTGTCCTACAGTCATCCTCCCCCAGCCTGACATGTCTGATAACAGAGAACAATAGATTGTATTCACCTGTCCTACAGTCATCCTCCCCCAGCCTGACATGCTTGATAATAGAGAACAATAGATTGTATTCACCTGTCCTACAGTCATCCTCCCCCAGCCTGACATGTCTGACAACAGAGAACAATAGATTGTATTTTCCTGTCCTACAGTCATCCTCTCCCCAGCCTGACATGTCTGACAACAGATAACAATAGATTGTATTCTCCTGTCCTACAGTCATCCTCCCACAGATGTCTGATAACAGAGAACAATAGATTGTATTCACCTGTCCTACAGTCATCCTTCCCCAGCCTGACATGTCTGATAACAGAGAACAATAGATTGTATTCACCTGTCCTACAGTCATTTTCTCTCCAGCCTGACATGTCTGATAACAGAGAACAATAGATTGTATTCACCTGTCCTACAGTCATCCTCCCCCCAGCCTGACATGTCTGATAACAGAGAACAATAGATTGTATTCTCCTGTCCTACAGTCATCCTCTCCCCAGCCTGACATGTCTGACAACAGAGAACAATAGATTGTATTCTCCTGTCCTACAGTCATCCTCCCACAGATGTCTGATAACAGAGAACAATAGATTGTATTCACCTGTCCTACAGTCATCCTTCCCCAGCCTGACATGTCTGATAACAGAGAACAATAGATTGTATTCACCTGTCCTACAGTCATTTTCTCTCCAGCCTGACATGTCTGATAACAGAGAACAATAGATTATATTCACCTGTCCTACAGTCATCCTCCCCCCAGCCTGACATGTCTGATAACAGAGAACAATAGATTGTATTCACCTGTCCTACAGTCATCCTCCCCAAGCCTGACATGTCTGATAACAGAGAACAATAGATTGTATTAACCTGTCTTACTGTCATCCTCCCCCCAGCCTGACATGTCTGATCACAGAGAACAATAGATTGTATTCACCTGTCCTACAGTCATCCTCCCCCAGCCTGACATGTCTGATAACAGAGAACAATAGATTGTATTCACCTGCCCTACAGTCATCCTACCCCAGCCTGAGATGTCTGATAACAGAGAACAATAGATTGTATTCACCTGTCCTGCAGTCATCCTCCCCCAGCCTGACATGTCTGATAACAGAGAACAATAGATTGTATTCACCTGTCCTACAGTCATCCTCCCCAGCCTGACATGTCTGATAAAAGAGAACAATAGATTGTTTTCACCTGTCCTACAGTCATTCTCCCCCAGCCTGACATGTCTGATAACAGAGAACAATAGATTGTATTCACCTGTCCTACAGTCATCCTCCCCCAGCCATATATGTCTGATAACAGAGAACAATATATTGTATTCACCTGTCCTACAGTCATTCTCCCCCAGCCTGACATGTCTGATAACAGAGAACAATAGATTGTATTCACCTGTCCTACAGTCATCCTCCCCAGCCTGACATGTCTGATAACAGAGAACAATAGATTGTATTCACCTGTCCTACAGTCACCCTCCCCCAGCCTGCCATGTCTGATAACAGGAAACAATAGACTGTATTCACCTGTCCTACAGTCATCCTCTCCCAGCCTGACATGTCTGATAACAGGGAACAATAGATTGTATTCACCTGTCCTACAGTCATCCTCCCCCAGCCTGCCATGTCTGATAACAGGGATCAATAGATTGTATTCACCTGTCCTACAGTCATCCTCTCCCAGCCTGACATGTCTGATAACAGATAACAATAGATTGTATGCTCCTGTCCTACAGTCATCCTCCCCCAGCCTGGCAAGTCTGATAACAGAGAACAATAGATTGTATTCTCCTGTCCTACAGTCATCCTCTCCCCAGCCTGACATGTCTGATAACAGAGAACAATAGATTGTATTGACCTGTCCTACAGTCATCGTCCCCCCCAGCCTGACATGGCTGACAACAGAGAACAATAGATTGTATTCACCTGTCCTACAGTCATCCTCCCCCCAGCCTGACATGTCTGATAACAGGGAACAATAGATTGTATTCACCTGTCCTACAGTCATCCTCCCCCAGCCTGGCAAGTCTGATAACAGAGAACAATAGATTGTATTCACCTGTCCTACAGTCATCCTCCCCCAGCCTGCCATGTCTGATAACAGGGATCAATAGATTGTATTCACCTGTCCTACAGTCATCCTCTCCCAGCCTGACATGTCTGATAACAGATAACAATAGATAGTATTCTCCTGTCCTACAGTCATCCTCCCCCAGCCTGGCAAGTCTGATAACAGAGAACAATAGATTGTATTCTCCTGTCCTACAGTCATCCTCTCCCCAGCCTGACATGTCTGATAACAGAGAACAATAGATTGTATTCACCTGTCCTACAGTCATCCTCCCCCCAGCCTGACATGTCTGATAACAGGGAACAATAGATTGTATTCACCTGTCCTACAGTCATCCTCTCCCCAGCCTGACATGTCTGATAACAGAGAACAATAGATTGTATTCACCTGTCCTACAGTCATCCTCCCCCCAGCCTGACATGTCTGATAACAGAGAACAATAGATTGTATTCACCTGTCCTACAGTCATCCTCCCCCAGCCTGACATGTCTGATAACAGAGAACAATAGATTATATTCACCTGTCCTACAGTCATCCTTCCCCAGCCTGACATGTCTGATAACAGAGAACAATAGATTGTATTCACCTGTCCTACAGTCACCCTCTCCCAGCCTGACATGTCTGATAACAGAGAACAATAGATTGTATTCACCTGTACTACAGTCATTCTCTCTCCAGCCTGACATGTCTGATAACAGAGAACAATATATTGTATTCACCTGTCCTACAGTCATCCTCCCCCAGCCTGACATGTCTGATAACAGAGAACAATAGATTGTATTCACCTTTCCTACAGTCATCCTCCCCCAGCCTGACATGCTTGATAATACAGAACAATAGATTGTATTCACCTGTCCTACAGTCATACTCCCCCAGCCTGACATGTCTGATAACAGAGAACAATAGATTGTATTCACCTGTCCTACAGTCATCCTCTCCCCGGCCTGACACGTCTGATAACAGAGAACAATAGATTGTATTCACCTGTCCTACAGTCATCCTCCCCCAGCCTGACATGTCTGACAACAGAGAACAATAGATTGTATTCTCCTGTCCTACAGTCATCCTCTCCCCAGCCTGACATGTCTGACAACAGAGAACAATAGATTGTATTCTCCTGTCCTACAGTCATCCTCCCACAGATGTCTGATAACAGAGAACAATAGATTGTATTCACCTGTCCTACAGTCATCCTTCCCCAGCCTGACATGTCTGATAACAGAGAACAATAGATTGTATTCACCTGTCCTACAGTCAGTCAATCTCTCTCCAGCCTGACATGTCTGATAACAGAGAACAATAGATTGTATTCACCTGTCCTACAGTCATCCTCCCCCCAGCCTGACATGTCTAATAACAGAGAACAATAGATTGTATTCAGCTGTCTTACTGTCATCCTCCCCCCAGCCTGACATGTCTGATCACAGAGAACAATAGATTGTATTCACCTGTCCTACAGTCATCCTCCCACAGACTGACATGTCTGACAACAGAGAACAATAGATTGTATTCACCTGTCCTACAGTCATCCTCCCCCCAGCCTGACATGTCTAATAACAGAGAACAATAGATTGTATTCACCTGTCTTACTGTCATCCTCTCCCCAGCCTGACATGTCTGACAACAGAGAACAATAGATTGTATTCTTCTGTCCTACAGTCATCCTCCCCCAGATGTCTGATAACAGAGAACAATAGATTGTATTCACCTGTCCTACAGTCATCCTTCCCCAGTCTGACATGTCTGATAACAGAGAACAATAGATTGTATTCACCTATCCTACAGGCATTCTCTCTCCAGCCTGACATGTCTGATAAGAGAACAATAGATTGTATTCACCTGTCCTACAGTCATCCTCCCCCCAGCCTGACATGTCTGATAACAGAGAACAATAGATTGTATTCTCCTGTCCTACAGTCATCCTCTCCCCAGCCTGACATGTCTGACAAGAGAGAACAATAGATTGTATTCTCCTGTCCTACAGTCATCCTCCCCCAGATGTCTGATAACAGAGAACAATAGATTGTATTCATCTGTCCTACAGTCATCCTTCCCCAGCCTGCCATGTCTGATAACAGAGAACAATAGATTGTATTCACATGTCCTACAGGCATTCTCTCTCCAGCCTGACATGTCTGATAACAGAGAACAATAGATTGTATTAACCTGTCCTACAGTCATCCTCCCCCAGCCTGACATGTCTGATAACAGAGAACAATAGATTGTATTCACCTGTCCTACAGTCATCCTTCCCCAGCCTGACATGTCTGATAACAGAGAACAATAGATTGTATTCACCTGTCCTACAGTCATCCTCTCCCAGCCTGACATATCTGATAACAGAGAACAATAGATTTTATTCAAATGTCCTACAGTCATTCTCTCTCCAGCCTGACATGTCTGATAACAGAGAACAATAGATTGTATTCACCTGTCCTACAGTCATCCTCCCCCAGCCTGACATGTCTGATAACAGAGAACAATAGATTGTATTCACCTGTCCTACAGTCATCCTCCCCCAGCCTGACATGCTTGATAATAGAGAACAATAGATTGTATTCACCTGTCCTACAGTCATCCTCCCCCAGCCTGACATGTCTGACAACAGAGAACAATAGATTGTATTTTCCTGTCCTACAGTCATCCTCTCCCCAGCCTGACATGTCTGACAACAGAGAACAATAGATTGTATTCTCCTGTCCTACAGTCATCCTCCCACAGATGTCTGATAACAGAGAACAATAGATTGTATTCACCTGTCCTACAGTCATCCTTCCCCAGCCTGACATGTCTGATAACAGAGAACAATAGATTGTATTCACCTGTCCTACAGTCATTTTCTCTCCAGCCTGACATGTCTGATAACAGAGAACAATAGATTATATTCACCTGTCCTACAGTCATCCTCCCCCAGCCTGACATGTCTGATAACAGAGAACAATAGATTGTATTCACCTGTCTTACTTTCATCCTCCCCCCAGCCTGACATGTCTGATCACAGAGAACAATAGATTGTATTCACCTGTCCTACAGTCATCCTCCCCCAGCCTGACATGTCTGATAACAGAGAACAATAGATTGTATTCACCTGTCCTACAGTCATCCTCCCCCAGCCTGACATGCTTGATAATAGAGAACAATAGATTGTATTCACCTGTCCTACAGTCATCCTCCCCCAGCCTGACATGTCTGACAACAGAGAACAATAGATTGTATTTTCCTGTCCTACAGTCATCCTCTCCCCAGCCTGACATGTCTGACAACAGATAACAATAGATTGTATTCTCCTGTCCTACAGTCATCCTCCCACAGATGTCTGATAACAGAGAACAATAGATTGTATTCACCTGTCCTACAGTCATTTTCTCTCCAGCCTGACATGTCTGATAACAGAGAACAATAGATTGTATTCACCTGTCCTACAGTCATCCTCCCCCCAGCCTGACATGTCTGATAACAGAGAACAATAGATTGTATTCTCCTGTCCTACAGTCATCCTCTCCCCAGCCTGACATGTCTGACAACAGAGAACAATAGATTGTATTCTCCTGTCCTACAGTCATCCTCCCACAGATGTCTGATAACAGAGAACAATAGATTGTATTCACCTGTCCTACAGTCATCCTTCCCCAGCCTGACATGTCTGATAACAGAGAACAATAGATTGTATTCACCTGTCCTACAGTCATTTTCTCTCCAGCCTGACATGTCTGATAACAGAGAACAATAGATTATATTCACCTGTCCTACAGTCATCCTCCCCCCAGCCTGACATGTCTGATAACAGAGAACAATAGATTGTATTCACCTGTCTTACTTTCATCCTCCCCCCAGCCTGACATGTCTGATCACAGAGAACAATAGATTGTATTCACCTGTCCTACAGTCATCCTCCCCCAGCCTGACATGTCTGATAACAGAGAACAATAGATTGTATTCACCTGTCCTACAGTCATCCTCCCCCAGCCTGACATGCTTGATAATAGAGAACAATAGATTGTATTCACCTGTCCTACAGTCATCCTCCCCCAGCCTGACATGTCTGACAACAGAGAACAATAGATTGTATTTTCCTGTCCTACAGTCATCCTCTCCCCAGCCTGACATGTCTGACAACAGATAACAATAGATTGTATTCTCCTGTCCTACAGTCATCCTCCCACAGATGTCTGATAACAGAGAACAATAGATTGTATTCACCTGTCCTACAGTCATCCTTCCCCAGCCTGACATGTCTGATAACAGAGAACAATAGATTGTATTCACCTGTCCTACAGGCATTCTCTCTCCAGCCTGACATGTCTGATACAGAGAACAATAGATTGTATTCACCTGTCCTACAGTCATCCTCCCCCCAGCCTGACATGTCTAATAACAGAGAACAATAGATTGTATTCACCTGTCCTACAGTCATCCTCCCCAAGCCTGACATGTCTGATAACAGAGAACAATAGATTGTATTAACCTGTCTTACTGTCATCCTCCCCCCAGCCTGACATGTCTGATCACAGAGAACAATAGATTGTATTCACCTGTCCTACAGTCATCCTCCCCCAGCCTGACATGTCTGATAACAGAGAACAATAGATTGTATTCACCTGCCCTACAGTCATCCTACCCCAGCCTGAGATGTCTGATAACAGAGAACAATAGATTGTATTCACCTGTCCTGCAGTCATCCTCCCCCAGCCTGACATGTCTGATAACAGAGAACAATAGATTGTATTCACCTGTCCTACAGTCATCCTCCCCAGCCTGACATGTCTGATAAAAGAGAACAATAGATTGTATTTACCTGTCCTACAGTCATTCTCCCCCAGCCTGACATGTCTGATAACAGAGAACAATAGATTGTATTTACCTGTCCTACAGTCATCCTCCCCCAGCCATATATGTCTGATAACAGAGAACAATATATTGTATTCACCTGTCCTACAGTCATTCTCCCCCAGCCTGACATGTCTGATAACAGAGAACAATAGATTGTATTCACCTGTCCTACAGTCATCCTCCCCAGCCTGACATGTCTGATAACAGAGAACAATAGATTGTATTCACCTGTCCTACAGTCACCCTCCCCAGCCTGCCATGTCTGATAACAGGAAACAATAGACTGTATTCACCTGTCCTACAGTCATCCTCTCCCAGCCTGACATGTCTGATAACAGGGAACAATAGATTGTATTCACCTGTCCTATAGTCATCCTCTCCCAGCCTGACATGTCTGATAACAGAGAACAATAGATTGTATTCTCCTGTCCTACAGTCATCCTCCCCCAGCCTGCCATGTCTGATAACAGGGAACAATAGATTGTATTCACCTGTCCTACAGTCATCCTCCCCCAGCCTGCCATGTCTGATAACAGGGATCAATAGATTGTATTCACCTGTCCTACAGTCATCCTCTCCCAGCATGACATGTCTGATAACAGATAACAATAGATTGTATGCTCCTGTCCTACAGTCATCCTCCCCCAGCCTGGCAAGTCTGATAACAGAGAACAATAGATTGTATTCTCCTGTCCTACAGTCATCCTCTCCCCAGCCTGACATGTCTGATAACAGAGAACAATAGATTGTATTGACCTGTCCTACAGTCATCGTCCCCCCCAGCCTGACATGGCTGACAACAGAGAACAATAGATTGTATTCACCTGTCCTACAGTCATCCTCCCCCCAGCCTGACATGTCTGATAACAGGGAACAATAGATTGTATTCACCTGTCCTACAGTCATCCTCCCCCAGCCTGGCAAGTCTGATAACAGAGAACAATAGATTGTATTCACCTGTCCTACAGTCATCCTCCCCCAGCCTGCCATGTCTGATAACAGGGATCAATAGATTGTATTCACCTGTCCTACAGTCATCCTCTCCCAGCCTGACATGTCTGATAACAGATAACAATAGATAGTATGCTCCTGTCCTACAGTCATCCTCCCCCAGCCTGGCAAGTCTGATAACAGAGAACAATAGATTGTATTCTCCTGTCCTACAGTCATCCTCTCCCCAGCCTGACATGTCTGATAACAGAGAACAATAGATTGTATTCACCTGTCCTACAGTCATCCTCCCCCCAGCCTGACATGTCTGATAACAGGGAACAATAGATTGTATTCACCTGTCCTACAGTCATCCTCTCCCCAGCCTGACATGTCTGATAACAGAGAACAATAGATTGTATTCACCTGTCCTACAGTCATCCTCCCCCCAGCCTGACATGTCTGATAACAGAGAACAATAGATTGTATTCACCTGTCCTACAGTCATCCTCCCCCAGCCTGACATGTCTGATAACAGAGAACAATAGATTATATTCACCTGTCCTACAGTCATCCTTCCCCAGCCTGACATGTCTGATAACAGAGAACAATAGATTGTATTCACCTGTCCTACAGTCACCCTCTCCCAGCCTGACATGTCTGATAACAGAGAACAATAGATTGTATTCACCTGTACTACAGTCATTCTCTCTCCAGCCTGACATGTCTGATAACAGAGAACAATATATTGTATTCACCTGTCCTACAGTCATCCTCCCCCAGCCTGACATGTCTGATAACAGAGAACAATAGATTGTATTCACCTTTCCTACAGTCATCCTCCCCCAGCCTGACATGCTTGATAATACAGAACAATAGATTGTATTCATCTGTCCTACAGTCATACTCCCCCAGCCTGACATGTCTGACAACAGAGAACAATAGATTGTATTCTCCTGTCCTACAGTCATCCTCTCCCCAGCCTGACATGTCTGACAACAGAGAACAATAGATTGTATTCTCCTGTCCTACAGTCATCCTCCCACAGATGTCTGATATCAGAGAACAATAGATTGTATTCACCTGTCCTACAGTCATCCTTCCCCAGCCTGACATGTCTGATAACAGAGAACAATAGATTGTATTCACCTGTCCTACAGTCAGTCAATCTCTCTCCAGCCTGACATGTCTGATAACAGAGAACAATAGATTGTATTCACCTGTCCTACAGTCATCCTCCCCCCAGCCTGACATGTCTAATAACAGAGAACAATAGATTGTATTCACCTGTCTTACTGTCATCCTCCCCCCAGCCTGACATGTCTGATCACAGAGAACAATAGATTGTATTCACCTGTCCTACAGTCATCCTCCCACAGACTGACATGTCTGACAACAGAGAACAATAGATTGTATTCACCTGTCCTACAGTCATCCTCCCCCCAGCCTGACATGTCTAATAACAGAGAACAATAGATTGTATTCACCTGTCTTAGGGTATGTTCACACGGCGGGGGTCCGTAACGGCTGAAATTACGGGGATGTTTCAGCCTGAAAACATCCCCGTAATTTCAGCCGTACCGGCATGTGCAGGCGCTTGAACGCCGCGTCAATTACGGCCGTAATTAGCGCTGCTATTCATTGGAGTCAATGAATAGCGGCTCCAAATACGGCCAAAGAAGTGACAGGTCACTTCTTTGACGCGGGCGTCTATTTACGCGCCGTCATTTGACAGCGGCGCGTAAATATACGCCTCGTGTGAACAGACAAACGTCTGCCCATTGCTTTCAATGGGCAGATGTTTGTCAGCGCTATTGAGGCGCTAATTTCGGCCGTAATTCGGGGCAAAAACGCCAGAATTACGTCCGTAAATAGGCCGTGTGAACATACCCTTACTGTCATCCTCTCCCCAGCCTGACATGTCTGACAACAGAGAACAATAGATTGTATTCTTCTGTCCTACAGTCATCCTCCCCCAGATGTCTGATAACAGAGAACAATAGATTGTATTCACCTGTCCTACAGTCATCCTTCCCCAGTCTGACATGTCTGATAACAGAGAACAATAGATTGTATTCACCTATCCTACAGGCATTCTCTCTCCAGCCTGACATGTCTGATAACAGAGAACAATAGATTGTATTCACCTGTCCTACAGTCATCCTCCCCCCAGCCTGACATGTCTGATAACAGAGAACAATAGATTGTATTCTCCTGTCCTACAGTCATCCTCTCCCCAGCCTGACATGTCTGACAACAGAGAACAATAGATTGTATTCTCCTGTCCTACAGTCATCCTCCCCCAGATGTCTGATAACAGAGAACAATAGATTGTATTCATCTGTCCTACAGTCATCCTTCCCCAGCCTGCCATGTCTGATAACAGAGAACAATAGATTGTATTCACATGTCCTACAGGCATTCTCTCTCCAGCCTGACATGTCTGATAACAGAGAACAATAGATTGTATTCACCTGTCCTACAGTCATCCTCCCCCCAGCCTGACATGTCTGATAACAGAGAACAATAGATTGTATTAACCTGTCCTACAGTCATCCTCCCCCAGCCTGACATGTCTGATAACAGAGAACAATAGATTGTATTCACCTGTCCTACAGTCATCCTTCCCCAGCCTGACATGTCTGATAACAGAGAACAATAGATTGTATTCACCTGTCCTACAGTCATCCTCTCCCAGCCTGACATATCTGATAACAGAGAACAATAGATTTTATTCAAATGTCCTACAGTCATTCTCTCTCCAGCCTGACATGTCTGATAACAGAGAACAATAGATTGTATTCACCTGTCCTACAGTCATCCTCCCCCAGCCTGACATGTCTGATAACAGAGAACAATAGATTGTATTCACCTGTCCTACAGTCATCCTCCCCCAGCCTGACATGCTTGATAATAGAGAACAATAGATTGTATTCACCTGTCCTACAGTCATCCTCCCACAGCCTGACATGTCTGACAACAGAGAACAATAGATTGTATTTTCCTGTCCTACAGTCATCCTCTCCCCAGCCTGACATGTCTGACAACAGATAACAATAGATTGTATTCTCCTGTCCTACAGTCATCCTCCCACAGATGTCTGATAACAGAGAACAATAGATTGTATTCACCTGTCCTACAGTCATCCTTCCCCAGCCTGACATGTCTGATAACAGAGAACAATAGATTGTATTCACCTGTCCTACAGTCATTTTCTCTCCAGCCTGACATGTCTGATAACAGAGAACAATAGATTGTATTCACCTGTCCTACAGTCATCCTCCCCCCAGCCTGACATGTCTGATAACAGAGAACAATAGATTGTATTCTCCTGTCCTACAGTCATCCTCTCCCCAGCCTGACATGTCTGACAACAGAGAACAATAGATTGTATTCTCCTGTCCTACAGTCATCCTCCCACAGATGTCTGATAACAGAGAACAATAGATTGTATTCACCTGTCCTACAGTCATCCTTCCCCAGCCTGACATGTCTGATAACAGAGAACAATAGATTGTATTCACCTGTCCTACAGTCATTTTCTCTCCAGCCTGACATGTCTGATAACAGAGAACAATAGATTATATTCACCTGTCCTACAGTCATCCTCCCCCCAGCCTGACATGTCTGATAACAGAGAACAATAGATTGTATTCACCTGTCCTACAGTCATCCTCCCCAAGCCTGACATGTCTGATAACAGAGAACAATAGATTGTATTAACCTGTCTTACTGTCATCCTCCCCCCAGCCTGACATGTCTGATCACAGAGAACAATAGATTGTATTCACCTGTCCTACAGTCATCCTCCCCCAGCCTGACATGTCTGATAACAGAGAACAATAGATTGTATTCACCAGCCCTACAGTCATCCTACCCCAGCCTGAGATGTCTGATAACAGAGAACAATAGATTGTATTCACCTGTCCTGCAGTCATCCTCCCCCAGCCTGACATGTCTGATAACAGAGAACAATAGATTGTATTCACCTGTCCTACAGTCATCCTCCCCAGCCTGACATGTCTGATAAAAGAGAACAATAGATTGTTTTCACCTGTCCTACAGTCATTCTCCCCCAGCCTGACATGTCTGATAACAGAGAACAATAGATTGTATTCACCTGTCCTACAGTCATCCTCCCCCAGCCATATATGTCTGATAACAGAGAACAATATATTGTATTCACCTGTCCTACAGTCATTCTCCCCCAGCCTGACATGTCTGATAACAGAGAACAATAGATTGTATTCACCTGTCCTACAGTCATCCTCCCCAGCCTGACATGTCTGATAACAGAGAACAATAGATTGTATTCACCTGTCCTACAGTCACCCTCCCCCAGCCTGCCATGTCTGATAACAGGAAACAATAGACTGTATTCACCTGTCCTACAGTCATCCTCTCCCAGCCTGACATGTCTGATAACAGGGAACAATAGATTGTATTCACCTGTCCTACAGTCATCCTCCCCCAGCCTGCCATGTCTGATAACAGGGATCAATAGATTGTATTCACCTGTCCTACAGTCATCCTCTCCCAGCCTGACATGTCTGATAACAGATAACAATAGATTGTATGCTCCTGTCCTACAGTCATCCTCCCCCAGCCTGGCAAGTCTGATAACAGAGAACAATAGATTGTATTCTCCTGTCCTACAGTCATCCTCTCCCCAGCCTGACATGTCTGATAACAGAGAACAATAGATTGTATTGACCTGTCCTACAGTCATCGTCCCCCCCAGCCTGACATGGCTGACAACAGAGAACAATAGATTGTATTCACCTGTCCTACAGTCATCCTCCCCCCAGCCTGACATGTCTGATAACAGGGAACAATAGATTGTATTCACCTGTCCTACAGTCATCCTCCCCCAGCCTGGCAAGTCTGATAACAGAGAACAATAGATTGTATTCACCTGTCCTACAGTCATCCTCCCCCAGCCTGCCATGTCTGATAACAGGGATCAATAGATTGTATTCACCTGTCCTACAGTCATCCTCTCCCAGCCTGACATGTCTGATAACAGATAACAATAGATAGTATGCTCCTGTCCTACAGTCATCCTCCCCCAGCCTGGCAAGTCTGATAACAGAGAACAATAGATTGTATTCTCCTGTCCTACAGTCATCCTCTCCCCAGCCTGACATGTCTGATAACAGAGAACAATAGATTGTATTCACCTGTCCTACAGTCATCCTCCCCCCAGCCTGACATGTCTGATAACAGGGAACAATAGATTGTATTCACCTGTCCTACAGTCATCCTCTCCCCAGCCTGACATGTCTGATAACAGAGAACAATAGATTGTATTCACCTGTCCTACAGTCATCCTCCCCCCAGCCTGACATGTCTGATAACAGAGAACAATAGATTGTATTCACCTGTCCTACAGTCATCCTCCCCCAGCCTGACATGTCTGATAACAGAGAACAATAGATTATATTCACCTGTCCTACAGTCATCCTTCCCCAGCCTGACATGTCTGATAACAGAGAACAATAGATTGTATTCACCTGTCCTACAGTCACCCTCTCCCAGCCTGACATGTCTGATAACAGAGAACAATAGATTGTATTCACCTGTACTACAGTCATTCTCTCTCCAGCCTGACATGTCTGATAACAGAGAACAATATATTGTATTCACCTGTCCTACAGTCATCCTCCCCCAGCCTGACATGTCTGATAACAGAGAACAATAGATTGTATTCACCTTTCCTACAGTCATCCTCCCCCAGCCTGACATGCTTGATAATACAGAACAATAGATTGTATTCACCTGTCCTACAGTCATACTCCCCCAGCCTGACATGTCTGATAACAGAGAACAATAGATTGTATTCACCTGTCCTACAGTCATCCTCTCCCCGGCCTGACACGTCTGATAACAGAGAACAATAGATTGTATTCACCTGTCCTACAGTCATCCTCCCCCAGCCTGACATGTCTGACAACAGAGAACAATAGATTGTATTCTCCTGTCCTACAGTCATCCTCTCCCCAGCCTGACATGTCTGACAACAGAGAACAATAGATTGTATTCTCCTGTCCTACAGTCATCCTCCCACAGATGTCTGATAACAGAGAACAATAGATTGTATTCACCTGTCCTACAGTCATCCTTCCCCAGCCTGACATGTCTGATAACAGAGAACAATAGATTGTATTCACCTGTCCTACAGTCAGTCAATCTCTCTCCAGCCTGACATGTCTGATAACAGAGAACAATAGATTGTATTCACCTGTCCTACAGTCATCCTCCCCCCAGCCTGACATGTCTAATAACAGAGAACAATAGATTGTATTCACCTGTCTTACTGTCATCCTCCCCCCAGCCTGACATGTCTGATCACAGAGAACAATAGATTGTATTCACCTGTCCTACAGTCATCCTCCCACAGACTGACATGTCTGACAACAGAGAACAATAGATTGTATTCACCTGTCCTACAGTCATCCTCCCCCCAGCCTGACATGTCTAATAACAGAGAACAATAGATTGTATTCACCTGTCTTACTGTCATCCTCTCCCCAGCCTGACATGTCTGACAACAGAGAACAATAGATTGTATTCTTCTGTCCTACAGTCATCCTCCCCCAGATGTCTGATAACAGAGAACAATAGATTGTATTCACCTGTCCTACAGTCATCCTTCCCCAGTCTGACATGTCTGATAACAGAGAACAATAGATTGTATTCACCTATCCTACAGGCATTCTCTCTCCAGCCTGACATGTCTGATAAGAGAACAATAGATTGTATTCACCTGTCCTACAGTCATCCTCCCCCCAGCCTGACATGTCTGATAACAGAGAACAATAGATTGTATTCTCCTGTCCTACAGTCATCCTCTCCCCAGCCTGACATGTCTGACAAGAGAGAACAATAGATTGTATTCTCCTGTCCTACAGTCATCCTCCCCCAGATGTCTGATAACAGAGAACAATAGATTGTATTCATCTGTCCTACAGTCATCCTTCCCCAGCCTGCCATGTCTGATAACAGAGAACAATAGATTGTATTCACATGTCCTACAGGCATTCTCTCTCCAGCCTGACATGTCTGATAACAGAGAACAATAGATTGTATTAACCTGTCCTACAGTCATCCTCCCCCAGCCTGACATGTCTGATAACAGAGAACAATAGATTGTATTCACCTGTCCTACAGTCATCCTTCCCCAGCCTGACATGTCTGATAACAGAGAACAATAGATTGTATTCACCTGTCCTACAGTCATCCTCTCCCAGCCTGACATATCTGATAACAGAGAACAATAGATTTTATTCAAATGTCCTACAGTCATTCTCTCTCCAGCCTGACATGTCTGATAACAGAGAACAATAGATTGTATTCACCTGTCCTACAGTCATCCTCCCCCAGCCTGACATGTCTGATAACAGAGAACAATAGATTGTATTCACCTGTCCTACAGTCATCCTCCCCCAGCCTGACATGCTTGATAATAGAGAACAATAGATTGTATTCACCTGTCCTACAGTCATCCTCCCCCAGCCTGACATGTCTGACAACAGAGAACAATAGATTGTATTTTCCTGTCCTACAGTCATCCTCTCCCCAGCCTGACATGTCTGACAACAGAGAACAATAGATTGTATTCTCCTGTCCTACAGTCATCCTCCCACAGATGTCTGATAACAGAGAACAATAGATTGTATTCACCTGTCCTACAGTCATCCTTCCCCAGCCTGACATGTCTGATAACAGAGAACAATAGATTGTATTCACCTGTCCTACAGTCATTTTCTCTCCAGCCTGACATGTCTGATAACAGAGAACAATAGATTATATTCACCTGTCCTACAGTCATCCTCCCCCCAGCCTGACATGTCTGATAACAGAGAACAATAGATTGTATTCACCTGTCTTACTTTCATCCTCCCCCCAGCCTGACATGTCTGATCACAGAGAACAATAGATTGTATTCACCTGTCCTACAGTCATCCTCCCCCAGCCTGACATGTCTGATAACAGAGAACAATAGATTGTATTCACCTGTCCTACAGTCATCCTCCCCCAGCCTGACATGCTTGATAATAGAGAACAATAGATTGTATTCACCTGTCCTACAGTCATCCTCCCCCAGCCTGACATGTCTGACAACAGAGAACAATAGATTGTATTTTCCTGTCCTACAGTCATCCTCTCCCCAGCCTGACATGTCTGACAACAGATAACAATAGATTGTATTCTCCTGTCCTACAGTCATCCTCCCACAGATGTCTGATAACAGAGAACAATAGATTGTATTCACCTGTCCTACAGTCATCCTTCCCCAGCCTGACATGTCTGATAACAGAGAACAATAGATTGTATTCACCTGTCCTACAGTCATTTTCTCTCCAGCCTGACATGTCTGATAACAGAGAACAATAGATTGTATTCACCTGTCCTACAGTCATCCTCCCCCCAGCCTGACATGTCTGATAACAGAGAACAATAGATTGTATTCTCCTGTCCTACAGTCATCCTCTCCCCAGCCTGACATGTCTGACAACAGAGAACAATAGATTGTATTCTCCTGTCCTACAGTCATCCTCCCACAGATGTCTGATAACAGAGAACAATAGATTGTATTCACCTGTCCTACAGTCATCCTTCCCCAGCCTGACATGTCTGATAACAGAGAACAATAGATTGTATTCACCTGTCCTACAGTCATTTTCTCTCCAGCCTGACATGTCTGATAACAGAGAACAATAGATTATATTCACCTGTCCTACAGTCATCCTCCCCCCAGCCTGACATGTCTGATCACAGAGAACAATAGATTGTATTCACCTGTCCTACAGTCATCCTCCCCCAGCCTGACATGTCTGATAACAGAGAACAATAGATTGTATTCACCTGTCCTACAGTCATCCTCCCCCAGCCTGACATGCTTGATAATAGAGAACAATAGATTGTATTCACCTGTCCTACAGTCATCCTCCCCCAGCCTGACATGTCTGACAACAGAGAACAATAGATTGTATTTTCCTGTCCTACAGTCATCCTCTCCCCAGCCTGACATGTCTGACAACAGATAACAATAGATTGTATTCTCCTGTCCTACAGTCATCCTCCCACAGATGTCTGATAACAGAGAACAATAGATTGTATTCACCTGTCCTACAGTCATCCTTCCCCAGCCTGACATGTCTGATAACAGAGAACAATAGATTGTATTCACCTGTCCTACAGTCATTTTCTCTCCAGCCTGACATGTCTGATAACAGAGAACAATAGATTGTATTCACCTGTCCTACAGTCATCCTCCCCCCAGCCTGACATGTCTGATAACAGAGAACAATAGATTGTATTCTCCTGTCCTACAGTCATCCTCTCCCCAGCCTGACATGTCTGACAACAGAGAACAATAGATTGTATTCTCCTGTCCTACAGTCATCCTCCCCCAGATGTCTGATAACAGAGAACAATAGATTGTATTCATCTGTCCTACAGTCATCCTTCCCCAGCCTGCCATGTCTGATAACAGAGAACAATAGATTGTATTCACATGTCCTACAGGCATTCTCTCTCCAGCCTGACATGTCTGATAACAGAGAACAATAGATTGTATTCACCTGTCCTACAGTCATCCTCCCCCCAGCCTGACATGTCTGATAACAGAGAACAATAGATTGTATTAACCTGTCCTACAGTCATCCTCCCCCAGCCTGACATGTCTGATAACAGAGAACAATAGATTGTATTCACCTGTCCTACAGTCATCCTTCCCCAGCCTGACATGTCTGATAACAGAGAACAATAGATTGTATTCACCTGTCCTACAGTCATCCTCTCCCAGCCTGACATGTCTGATAACAGAGAACAATAGATTTTATTCAAATGTCCTACAGTCATTCTCTCTCCAGCCTGACATGTCTGATAACAGAGAACAATAGATTGTATTCACCTGTCCTACAGTCATCCTCCCCCAGCCTGACATGTCTGATAACAGAGAACAATAGATTGTATTCACCTGTCCTACAGTCATCCTCCCCCAGCCTGACATGCTTGATAATAGAGAACAATAGATTGTATTCACCTGTCCTACAGTCATCCTCCCCCAGCCTGACATGCTTGATAATAGAGAACAATAGATTGTATTCACCTGTCCTACAGTCATCCTCCCCCAGCCTGACATGTCTGACAACAGAGAACAATAGATTGTATTTTCCTGTCCTACAGTCATCCTCTCCCCAGCCTGACATGTCTGACAACAGATAACAATAGATTGTATTCACCTGTCCTACAGTCATTTTCTCTCCAGCCTGACATGTCTGATAACAGAGAACAATAGATTGTATTCACCTGTCCTACAGTCATCCTCCCCCCAGCCTGACATGTCTGATAACAGAGAACAATAGATTGTATTCTCCTGTCCTACAGTCATCCTCTCCCCAGCCTGACATGTCTGACAACAGAGAACAATAGATTGTATTCTCCTGTCCTACAGTCATCCTCCCCCAGATGTCTGATAACAGAGAACAATAGATTGTATTCATCTGTCCTACAGTCATCCTTCCCCAGCCTGCCATGTCTGATAACAGAGAACAATAGATTGTATTCACATGTCCTACAGGCATTCTCTCTCCAGCCTGACATGTCTGATAACAGAGAACAATAGATTGTATTCACCTGTCCTACAGTCATCCTCCCCCCAGCCTGACATGTCTGATAACAGAGAACAATAGATTGTATTAACCTGTCCTACAGTCATCCTCCCCCAGCCTGACATGTCTGATAACAGAGAACAATAGATTGTATTCACCTGTCCTACAGTCATCCTTCCCCAGCCTGACATGTCTGATAACAGAGAACAATAGATTGTATTCACCTGTCCTACAGTCATCCTCCCCCAGCCTGACATGCTTGATAATAGAGAACAATAGATTGTATTCACCTGTCCTACAGTCATCCTCCCCCAGCCTGACATGCTTGATAATAGAGAACAATAGATTGTATTCACCTGTCCTACAGTCATCCTCCCCCAGCCTGACATGTCTGACAACAGAGAACAATAGATTGTATTTTCCTGTCCTACAGTCATCCTCTCCCCAGCCTGACATGTCTGACAACAGATAACAATAGATTGTATTCTCCTGTCCTACAGTCATCCTCCCACAGATGTCTGATAACAGAGAACAATAGATTGTATTCACCTGTCCTACAGTCATCCTTCCCCAGCCTGACATGTCTGATAACAGAGAACAATAGATTGTATTCACCTGTCCTACAGTCATTTTCTCTCCAGCCTGACATGTCTGATAACAGAGAACAATAGATTGTATTCACCTGTCCTACAGTCATCCTCCCCCCAGCCTGACATGTCTGATAACAGAGAACAATAGATTGTATTCTCCTGTCCTACAGTCATCCTCTCCCCAGCCTGACATGTCTGACAACAGAGAACAATAGATTGTATTCTCCTGTCCTACAGTCATCCTCCCCCAGATGTCTGATAACAGAGAACAATAGATTGTATTCATCTGTCCTACAGTCATCCTTCCCCAGCCTGCCATGTCTGATAACAGAGAACAATAGATTGTATTCACATGTCCTACAGGCATTCTCTCTCCAGCCTGACATGTCTGATAACAGAGAACAATAGATTGTATTCACCTGTCCTACAGTCATCCTCCCCCCAGCCTGACATGTCTGATAACAGAGAACAATAGATTGTATTAACCTGTCCTACAGTCATCCTCCCCCAGCCTGACATGTCTGATAACAGAGAACAATAGATTGTATTCACCTGTCCTACAGTCATCCTTCCCCAGCCTGACATGTCTGATAACAGAGAACAATAGATTGTATTCACCTGTCCTACAGTCATCCTCCCCCAGCCTGACATGTCTGATAACAGAGAACAATAGATTGTATTCACCTGTCCTACAGTCATCCTCCCCCAGCCTGACATGCTTGATAATAGAGAACAATAGATTGTATTCACCTGTCCTACAGTCATCCTCCCCCAGCCTGACATGTCTGACAACAGAGAACAATAGATTGTATTTTCCTGTCCTACAGTCATCCTCTCCCCAGCCTGACATGTCTGACAACAGAGAACAATAGATTGTATTCTCCTGTCCTACAGTCATCCTCCCACAGATGTCTGATAACAGAGAACAATAGATTGTATTCACCTGTCCTACAGTCATCCTTCCACAGCCTGACATGTCTGATAACAGAGAACAATAGATTGTATTCACCTGTCCTACAGTCATTTTCTCTCCAGCCTGACATGTCTGATAACAGAGAACAATAGATTATATTCACCTGTCCTACAGTCATCCTCCCCCCAGCCTGACATGTCTGATAACAGAGAACAATAGATTGTATTCACCTGTCTTACTGTCATCCTCCCCCCAGCCTGACATGTCTGATCACAGAGAACAATAGATTGTATTCACCTGTCTTACAGTCATCCTCCCACAGCCTGACATGTCTGACAACAGAGAACAATAGATTGTATTCTCCTATCCTACAGTCATCCTCTCCCCAGCCTGACATGTCTGACAACAGAGAACAATAGATTGTATTCTCCTGTCCTACAGTCATCCTCCCCCAGATGTCTGATAACAGAGAACAATAGATTGTATTCACCTGTCCTACAGTCATCCTTCCCCAGCCTGCCATGTCTGATAACAGAGAACAATAGATTGTATTCTCCTGTCCTACAGTCATCCTCCCCAGCCTGACATGTCTGATAACAGAGAACAATAGATTGTATTCACCTGTCCTACAGTCATCCTCCTCCAGCCTGACATGTCTGATAACAAAGAACAATAGATTGTATTCACCTGTCCTACCGTCATCCTCCCCCAGCCTGACATGTCTGATAACAGAGAACAATAGATTGTATTCACCTGTCCTACAGTCATCCTCCCCCACCCTGACATGACTGATAAAAGGGAACAATAGATTATATTCACCTGTCCTACAGTCATCCTCTCCCAGCCTGACATGTCTGATAACAGAGAACAATATATTGTATTCACCTGTCCTACAGTCATTCTCCCCCAGCCTGACATGTCTGATAATAGAGAACAATAGATTTTATTCACCTGTCCTACAGTCATCCTCCCCAGCCTGACATGTCTGATAACAGAGAACAATAGATTGTATTCACCTGTCCTACAGTCACCCTCCCCCAGCCTGCCATGTCTGATAACAGGAAACAATAGACTGTGTTCACCTGTCCTACAGTCATCCTCTCCCAGCCTGACATGTCTGATAACAGGGAACAATAGATTGTATTCACCTGTCCTACAGTCATCCTCTCCCAGCCTGACATGTCTGATAACAGGGAACAATAGATTGTATTCTCCTGTCCTACAGTCATCCTCCCCCAGCCTGCCATGTCTTATAACAGGGAACAATAGATTGTATTCACCTGTCCTACAGTCATCCTCCCCCAGCCTGCCATGTCTGATAACAGGGATCAATAGATTGTATTCACCTGTCCTACAGTCATCCTCTCCCAGCCTGACATGTCTGATAACAGATAACAATAGATTGTATGCTCCTGTCCTACAGTCATCCTCCCCCAGCCTGGCAAGTCTGATAACAGAGAACAATAGATTGTATTCTCCTGTTCTACAGTCATCCTCTCCCCAGCCTGACATGTCTGATAACAGAGAACAATAGATTGTATTCACCTGTCCTACAGTCATCGTCCCCCCAGCCTGACATGGCTGACAACAGAGAACAATAGATTGTATTCACCTGTCCTACAGTCATCCTCTCCCAGCCTGACATGTCTGATAACAGAGAACAAGAGATTGTATTCTCCTGTCCTACAGTCATCCTCCCCCCAGCCTGACAGGTCTGATAACAGAGAACAATAGATTGTATTCACCTGTCTTACTTTCATCCTCCCCCCAGCCTGACATGTCTGATCACAGAGAACAATAGATTGTATTCACCTGTCCTACAGTCATCCTCCCCCAGCCTGACATGTCTGATAACAGAGAACAATAGATTGTATTCACCTGTCCTACAGTCATCCTCCCCCAGCCTGACATGCTTGATAATAGAGAACAATAGATTGTATTCACCTGTCCTACAGTCATCCTCCCCCAGCCTGACATGTCTGACAACAGAGAACAATAGATTGTATTTTCCTGTCCTACAGTCATCCTCTCCCCAGCCTGACATGTCTGACAACAGATAACAATAGATTGTATTCTCCTGTCCTACAGTCATCCTCCCACAGATGTCTGATAACAGAGAACAATAGATTGTATTCACCTGTCCTACAGTCATCCTTCCCCAGCCTGACATGTCTGATAACAGAGAACAATAGATTGTATTCACCTGTCCTACAGTCATTTTCTCTCCAGCCTGACATGTCTGATAACAGAGAACAATAGATTGTATTCACCTGTCCTACAGTCATCCTCCCCCCAGCCTGACATGTCTGATAACAGAGAACAATAGATTGTATTCTCCTGTCCTACAGTCATCCTCTCCCCAGCCTGACATGTCTGACAACAGAGAACAATAGATTGTATTCTCCTGTCCTACAGTCATCCTCCCCCAGATGTCTGATAACAGAGAACAATAGATTGTATTCATCTGTCCTACAGTCATCCTTCCCCAGCCTGCCATGTCTGATAACAGAGAACAATAGATTGTATTCACATGTCCTACAGGCATTCTCTCTCCAGCCTGACATGTCTGATAACAGAGAACAATAGATTGTATTCACCTGTCCTACAGTCATCCTCCCCCCAGCCTGACATGTCTGATAACAGAGAACAATAGATTGTATTAACCTGTCCTACAGTCATCCTCCCCCAGCCTGACATGTCTGATAACAGAGAACAATAGATTGTATTCACCTGTCCTACAGTCATCCTTCCCCAGCCTGACATGTCTGATAACAGAGAACAATAGATTGTATTCACCTGTCCTACAGTCATCCTCTCCCAGCCTGACATGTCTGATAACAGAGAACAATAGATTTTATTCAAATGTCCTACAGTCATTCTCTCTCCAGCCTGACATGTCTGATAACAGAGAACAATAGATTGTATTCACCTGTCCTACAGTCATCCTCCCCCAGCCTGACATGTCTGATAACAGAGAACAATAGATTGTATTCACCTGTCCTACAGTCATCCTCCCCCAGCCTGACATGCTTGATAATAGAGAACAATAGATTGTATTCACCTGTCCTACAGTCATCCTCCCCCAGCCTGACATGTCTGACAACAGAGAACAATAGATTGTATTTTCCTGTCCTACAGTCATCCTCTCCCCAGCCTGACATGTCTGACAACAGAGAACAATAGATTGTATTCTCCTGTCCTACAGTCATCCTCCCACAGATGTCTGATAACAGAGAACAATAGATTGTATTCACCTGTCCTACAGTCATCCTTCCCCAGCCTGACATGTCTGATAACAGAGAACAATAGATTGTATTCACCTGTCCTACAGTCATTTTCTCTCCAGCCTGACATGTCTGATAACAGAGAACAATAGATTATATTCACCTGTCCTACAGTCATCCTCCCCCCAGCCTGACATGTCTGATAACAGAGAACAATAGATTGTATTCACCTGTCTTACTTTCATCCTCCCCCCAGCCTGACATGTCTGATCACAGAGAACAATAGATTGTATTCACCTGTCCTACAGTCATCCTCCCCCAGCCTGACATGTCTGATAACAGAGAACAATAGATTGTATTCACCTGTCCTACAGTCATCCTCCCCCAGCCTGACATGCTTGATAATAGAGAACAATAGATTGTATTCACCTGTCCTACAGTCATCCTCCCCCAGCCTGACATGTCTGACAACAGAGAACAATAGATTGTATTTTCCTGTCCTACAGTCATCCTCTCCCCAGCCTGACATGTCTGACAACAGAGAACAATAGATTGTATTCTCCTGTCCTACAGTCATCCTCCCACAGATGTCTGATAACAGAGAACAATAGATTGTATTCACCTGTCCTACAGTCATCCTTCCACAGCCTGACATGTCTGATAACAGAGAACAATAGATTGTATTCACCTGTCCTACAGTCATTTTCTCTCCAGCCTGACATGTCTGATAACAGAGAACAATAGATTATATTCACCTGTCCTACAGTCATCCTCCCCCCAGCCTGACATGTCTGATAACAGAGAACAATAGATTGTATTCACCTGTCTTACTGTCATCCTCCCCCCAGCCTGACATGTCTGATCACAGAGAACAATAGATTGTATTCACCTGTCTTACAGTCATCCTCCCACAGCCTGACATGTCTGACAACAGAGAACAATAGATTGTATTCTCCTGTCCTACAGTCATCCTCTCCCCAGCCTGACATGTCTGACAACAGAGAACAATAGATTGTATTCTCCTGTCCTACAGTCATCCTCCCCCAGATGTCTGATAACAGAGAACAATAGATTGTATTCACCTGTCCTACAGTCATCCTCCTCCAGCCTGACATGTCTGATAACAGAGAACAATAGATTGTATTCTCCTGTCCTACAGTCATCCTCCCCAGCCTGACATGTCTGATAACAGAGAACAATAGATTGTATTCACCTGTCCTACAGTCATCCTCCTCCAGCCTGACATGTCTGATAACAAAGAACAATAGATTGTATTCACCTGTCCTACCGTCATCCTCCCCCAGCCTGACATGTCTGATAACAGAGAACAATAGATTGTATTCACCTGTCCTACAGTCATCCTCCCCCACCCTGACATGACTGATAAAAGGGAACAATAGATTATATTCACCTGTCCTACAGTCATCCTCTCCCAGCCTGACATGTCTGATAACAGAGAACAATATATTGTATTCACCTGTCCTACAGTCATTCTCCCCCAGCCTGACATGTCTGATAATAGAGAACAATAGATTGTATTCACCTGTCCTACAGTCATCCTCCCCAGCCTGACATGTCTGATAACAGAGAACAATAGATTGTATTCACCTGTCCTACAGTCACCCTCCCCCAGCCTGCCATGTCTGATAACAGGAAACAATAGACTGTGTTCACCTGTCCTACAGTCATCCTCTCCCAGCCTGACATGTCTGATAACAGGGAACAATAGATTGTATTCACCTGTCCTACAGTCATCCTCTCCCAGCCTGACATGTCTGATAACAGGGAACAATAGATTGTATTCTCCTGTCCTACAGTCATCCTCCCCCAGCCTGCCATGTCTTATAACAGGGAACAATAGATTGTATTCACCTGTCCTACAGTCATCCTCCCCCAGCCTGCCATGTCTGATAACAGGGATCAATAGATTGTATTCACCTGTCCTACAGTCATCCTCTCCCAGCCTGACATGTCTGATAACAGATAACAATAGATTGTATGCTCCTGTCCTACAGTCATCCTCCCCCAGCCTGGCAAGTCTGATAACAGAGAACAATAGATTGTATTCTCCTGTTCTACAGTCATCCTCTCCCCAGCCTGACATGTCTGATAACAGAGAACAATAGATTGTATTCACCTGTCCTACAGTCATCGTCCCCCCAGCCTGACATGGCTGACAACAGAGAACAATAGATTGTATTCACCTGTCCTACAGTCATCCTCTCCCAGCCTGACATGTCTGATAACAGAGAACAAGAGATTGTATTGTCCTGTCCTACAGTCATCCTCCCCCAGCCTGCCATGTCTTATAACAGGGAACAATAGATTGTATTCACCTGTCCTACAGTCATCCTCCCCCCAGCCTGACATGTCTAATAACAGAGAACAATAGATTGTATTCACCTGTCCTACAGTCATCCTCCCCCAGCCTGCCATGTCTGATAACAGGGATCAATAGATTGTATTCACCTGTCCTACAGTCATCCTCTCCCAGCCTGACATGTCTGATAACAGATAACAATAGATTGTATGCTCCTGTCCTACAGTCATCCTCCCCCAGCCTGGCAAGTCTGATAACAGAGAACAATAGATTGTATTCTCCTGTTCTACAGTCATCCTCTCCCCAGCCTGACATGTCTGATAACAGAGAACAATAGATTGTATTCACCTGTCCTACAGTCATCGTCCCCCCAGCCTGACATGGCTGACAACAGAGAACAATAGATTGTATTCACCTGTCCTACAGTCATCCTCCCCCCAGCCTGACATGTCTGATAACAGAGAACAATAGATTGTATTCACCTGTCCTACAGTCATCCTCCCCCTGCCTGCCATGTCTGATAACAGGGATCAATAGATTGTATTCACCTGTCCTACAGTCATCCTCTCCCCAGCCTGACATGTCTGACAACAGAGAACAATAGATTGTATTCTCCTGTCCTACAATCATCCTCCCACAGATGTCTGATAACAGAGAACAATAGATTGTATTCACCTGTCCCACAGTCATTTTCTCTCCAGCCTGACATGTCTGATAACAGAGAACAATAGATTATATTCACCTGTCCTACAGTCATCCTCCCCCCAGCCTGACATGTCTGATAACAGAGAACAATAGATTGTATTCACCTGTCTTACTGTCATCCTCCCCCCAGCCTGACATGTCTGATCACAGAGAACAATAGATTGTATTCACCTGTCTTACAGTCATCCTCCCACAGCCTGACATGTCTGACAACAGAGAACAATAGATTGTATTCTCCTGTCCTACAGTCATCCTCTCCCCAGCCTGACATGTCTGACAACAGAGAACAATAGATTGTATTCTCCTGTCCTACAGTCATCCTCCCACAGATGTCTGATAACAGAGAACAATAGATTGTATTCACCTGTCCTACAGTCATCCTTCCCCAGCCTGACATGTCTGATAACAGAGAACAATAGATTGTATTCACCTGTCCTACAGGCATTCTCTCTCCAGCCTGACATGTCTGATACAGAGAACAATAGATTGTATTCACCTGTCCTACAGTCATCCTCCCCCCAGCCTGACATGTCTGATAACAGAGAACAATAGATTGTATTCACCTGTCCTACAGTCATCCTCCCCAAGCCTGACATGTCTGATAACAGAGAACAATAGATTGTATTAACCTGTCTTACTGTCATCCTCCCCCCAGCCTGACATGTCTGATCACAGAGAACAATAGATTGTATTCACCTGTCCTACAGTCATCCTCCCCCAGCCTGACATGTCTGATAACAGAGAACAATAGATTGTATTCACCTGCCCTACAGTCATCCTCCCCCAGCCTGAGATGTCTGATAACAGAGAACAATAGATTGTATTCACCTGTCCTGCAGTCATCCTCCCCCAGCCTGACATGTCTGATAACAGAGAACAATAGATTGTATTCACCTGTCCTACAGTCATCCTCCCCAGCCTGACATGTCTGATAAAAGAGAACAATAGATTGTTTTCACCTGTCCTACAGTCATTCTCCCCCAGCCTGACATGTCTGATAACAGAGAACAATAGATTGTATTCACCTGTCCTACAGTCATCCTCCCCCAGCCATATATGTCTGATAACAGAGAACAATATATTGTATTCACCTGTCCTACAGTCATTCTCCCCCAGCCTGACATGTCTGATAACAGAGAACAATAGATTGTATTCACCTGTCCTACAGTCATCCTCCCCAGCCTGACATGTCTGATAACAGAGAACAATAGATTGTATTCTCCTGTCCTACAGTCATCCTCCCCCAGCCTGCCATGTCTGATAACAGGGAACAATAGATTGTATTCACCTGTCCTACAGTCATCCTCCCCCAGCCTGCCATGTCTGATAACAGGGATCAATAGATTGTATTCACCTGTCCTACAGTCATCCTCTCCCAGCCTGACATGTCTGATAACAGATAACAATAGATTGTATGCTCCTGTCCTACAGTCATCCTCCCCCAGCCTGGCAAGTCTGATAACAGAGAACAATAGATTGTATTCTCCTGTCCTACAGTCATCCTCTCCCCAGCCTGACATGTCTGATAACAGAGAACAATAGATTGTATTGACCTGTCCTACAGTCATCATCCCCCCCAGCCTGACATGGCTGACAACAGAGAACAATAGATTGTATTCACCTGTCCTACAGTCATCCTCCCCCCAGCCTGACATGTCTGATAACAGGGAACAATAGATTGTATTCACCTGTCCTACAGTCATCCTCCCCCAGCCTGGCAAGTCTGATAACAGAGAACAATAGATTGTATTCACCTGTCCTACAGTCATCCTCCCCCAGCCTGCCATGTCTGATAACAGGGATCAATAGATTGTATTCACCTGTCCTACAGTCATCCTCTCCCAGCCTGACATGTCTGATAACAGATAACAATAGATAGTATGCTCCTGTCCTACAGTCATCCTCCCCCAGCCTGGCAAGTCTGATAACAGAGAACAATAGATTGTATTCTCCTGTCCTACAGTCATCCTCTCCCCAGCCTGACATGTCTGATAACAGAGAACAATAGATTGTATTCACCTGTCCTACAGTCATCCTCCCCCCAGCCTGACATGTCTGATAACAGGGAACAATAGATTGTATTCACCTGTCCTACAGTCATCCTCTCCCCAGCCTGACATGTCTGATAACAGAGAACAATAGATTGTATTCACCTGTCCTACAGTCATCCTCCCCCCAGCCTGACATGTCTGATAACAGAGAACAATAGATTGTATTCACCTGTCCTACAGTCATCCTCCCCCAGCCTGACATGTCTGATAACAGAGAACAATAGATTATATTCACCTGTCCTACAGTCATCCTTCCCCAGCCTGACATGTCTGATAACAGAGAACAATAGATTGTATTCACCTGTCCTACAGTCACCCTCTCCCAGCCTGACATGTCTGATAACAGAGAACAATAGATTGTATTCACCTGTACTACAGTCATTCTCTCTCCAGCCTGACATGTCTGATAACAGAGAACAATATATTGTATTCACCTGTCCTACAGTCATCCTCCCCCAGCCTGACATGTCTGATAACAGAGAACAATAGATTGTATTCACCTTTCCTACAGTCATCCTCCCCCAGCCTGACATGCTTGATAATACAGAACAATAGATTGTATTCACCTGTCCTACAGTCATACTCCCCCAGCCTGACATGTCTGATAACAGAGAACAATAGATTGTATTCACCTGTCCTACAGTCATCCTCTCCCCGGCCTGACACGTCTGATAACAGAGAACAATAGATTGTATTCACCTGTCCTACAGTCATCCTCCCCCAGCCTGACATGTCTGACAACAGAGAACAATAGATTGTATTCTCCTGTCCTACAGTCATCCTCCCACAGATGTCTGATAACAGAGAACAATAGATTGTATTCACCTGTCCTACAGTCATCCTTCCCCAGCCTGACATGTCTGATAACAGAGAACAATAGATTGTATTCACCTGTCCTACAGTCAGTCAATCTCTCTCCAGCCTGACATGTCTGATAACAGAGAACAATAGATTGTATTCACCTGTCCTACAGTCATCCTCCCCCCAGCCTGACATGTCTAATAACAGAGAACAATAGATTGTATTCACCTGTCTTACTGTCATCCTCCCCCCAGCCTGACATGTCTGATCACAGAGAACAATAGATTGTATTCACCTGTCCTACAGTCATCCTCCCACAGACTGACATGTCTGACAACAGAGAACAATAGATTGTATTCACCTGTCCTACAGTCATCCTCCCCCCAGCCTGACATGTCTAATAACAGAGAACAATAGATTGTATTCACCTGTCTTACTGTCATCCTCTCCCCAGCCTGACATGTCTGACAACAGAGAACAATAGATTGTATTCTTCTGTCCTACAGTCATCCTCCCCCAGATGTCTGATAACAGAGAACAATAGATTGTATTCACCTGTCCTACAGTCATCCTTCCCCAGTCTGACATGTCTGATAACAGAGAACAATAGATTGTATTCACCTATCCTACAGGCATTCTCTCTCCAGCCTGACATGTCTGATAACAGAGAACAATAGATTGTATTCACCTGTCCTACAGTCATCCTCCCCCCAGCCTGACATGTCTGATAACAGAGAACAATAGATTGTATTCTCCTGTCCTACAGTCATCCTCTCCCCAGCCTGACATGTCTGACAACAGAGAACAATAGATTGTATTCTCCTGTCCTACAGTCATCCTCCCCCAGATGTCTGATAACAGAGAACAATAGATTGTATTCATCTGTCCTACAGTCATCCTTCCCCAGCCTGCCATGTCTGATAACAGAGAACAATAGATTGTATTCACATGTCCTACAGGCATTCTCTCTCCAGCCTGACATGTCTGATAACAGAGAACAATAGATTGTATTCACCTGTCCTACAGTCATCCTCCCCCCAGCCTGACATGTCTGATAACAGAGAACAATAGATTGTATTAACCTGTCCTACAGTCATCCTCCCCCAGCCTGACATGTCTGATAACAGAGAACAATAGATTGTATTCACCTGTCCTACAGTCATCCTTCCCCAGCCTGACATGTCTGATAACAGAGAACAATAGATTGTATTCACCTGTCCTACAGTCATCCTCTCCCAGCCTGACATGTCTGATAACAGAGAACAATAGATTTTATTCAAATGTCCTACAGTCATTCTCTCTCCAGCCTGACATGTCTGATAACAGAGAACAATAGATTGTATTCACCTGTCCTACAGTCATCCTCCCCCAGCCTGACATGTCTGATAACAGAGAACAATAGATTGTATTCACCTGTCCTACAGTCATCCTCCCCCAGCCTGACATGCTTGATAATAGAGAACAATAGATTGTATTCACCTGTCCTACAGTCATCCTCCCCCAGCCTGACATGTCTGACAACAGAGAACAATAGATTGTATTTTCCTGTCCTACAGTCATCCTCTCCCCAGCCTGACATGTCTGACAACAGAGAACAATAGATTGTATTCACCTGTCCTACAGTCATCCTCCCACAGATGTCTGATAACAGAGAACAATAGATTGTATTAACCTGTCCTACAGTCATCCTCCCCCAGCCTGACATGTCTGATAACAGAGAACAATAGATTGTATTCACCTGTCCTACAGTCATTTTCTCTCCAGCCTGACATGTCTGATAACAGAGAACAATAGATTATATTCACCTGTCCTACAGTCATCCTCCCCCCAGCCTGACATGTCTGATAACAGAGAACAATAGATTGTATTCACCTGTCTTACTTTCATCCTCCCCCCAGCCTGACATGTCTGATCACAGAGAACAATAGATTGTATTCACCTGTCCTACAGTCATCCTCCCCCAGCCTGACATGTCTGATAACAGAGAACAATAGATTGTATTCACCTGTCCTACAGTCATCCTCCCCCAGCCTGACATGCTTGATAATAGAGAACAATAGATTGTATTCACCTGTCCTACAGTCATCCTCCCCCAGCCTGACATGTCTGACAACAGAGAACAATAGATTGTATTTTCCTGTCCTACAGTCATCCTCTCCCCAGCCTGACATGTCTGACAACAGAGAACAATAGATTGTATTCTCCTGTCCTACAGTCATCCTCCCACAGATGTCTGATAACAGAGAACAATAGATTGTATTCACCTGTCCTACAGTCATTTTCTCTCCAGCCTGACATGTCTGATAACAGAGAACAATAGATTATATTCACCTGTCCTACAGTCATCCTCCCCCCAGCCTGACATGTCTGATAACAGAGAACAATAGATTGTATTCACCTGTCTTACTGTCATCCTCCCCCCAGCCTGACATGTCTGATCACAGAGAACAATAGATTGTATTCACCTGTCTTACAGTCATCCTCCCACAGCCTGACATGTCTGACAACAGAGAACAATAGATTGTATTCTCCTGTCCTACAGTCATCCTCTCCCCAGCCTGACATGTCTGACAACAGAGAACAATAGATTGTATTCTCCTGTCCTACAGTCATCCTCCCCCAGATGTCTGATAACAGAGAACAATAGATTGTATTCACCTGTCCTACAGTCATCCTTCCCCAGCCTGACATGTCTGATAACAGAGAACAATAGATTGTATTCTCCTGTCCTACAGTCATCCTCCCCAGCCTGACATGTCTGATAACAGAGAACAATAGATTGTATTCACCTGTCCTACAGTCATCCTCCTCCAGCCTGACATGTCTGATAACAAAGAACAATAGATTGTATTCACCTGTCCTACCGTCATCCCCCCCCAGCCTGACATGTCTGATAACAGAGAACAATAGATTGTATTCACCTGTCCTACAGTCATCCTCCCCCACCCTGACATGACTGATAAAAGGGAACAATAGATTATATTCACCTGTCCTACAGTCATCCTCTCCCAGCCTGACATGTCTGATAACAGAGAACAATATATTGTATTCACCTGTCCTACAGTCATTCTCCCCCAGCCTGACATGTCTGATAACAGAGAACAATAGATTGTATTCACCTGTCCTACAGTCATCCTCCCCAGCCTGACATGTCTGATAACAGAGAACAATAGATTGTATTCACCTGTCCTACAGTCACCCTCCCCCAGCCTGCCATGTCTGATAACAGGAAACAATAGACTGTGTTCACCTGTCCTACAGTCATCCTCTCCCAGCCTGACATGTCTGATAACAGGGAACAATAGATTGTATTCACCTGTCCTACAGTCATCCTCTCCCAGCCTGACATGTCTGATAACAGAGAACAAGAGATTGTATTCTCCTGTCCTACAGTCATCCTCCCCCAGCCTGCCATGTCTTATAACAGGGAACAATAGATTGTATTCACCTGTCCTACAGTCATCCTCCCCCAGCCTGCCATGTCTGATAACAGGGATCAATAGATTGTATTCACCTGTCCTACAGTCATCCTCTCCCAGCCTGACATGTCTGATAACAGATAACAATAGATTGTATGCTCCTGTCCTACAGTCATCCTCCCCCAGCCTGGCAAGTCTGATAACAGAGAACAATAGATTGTATTCTCCTGTTCTACAGTCATCCTCTCCCCAGCCTGACATGTCTGATAACAGAGAACAATAGATTGTATTCACCTGTCCTACAGTCATCGTCCCCCCAGCCTGACATGGCTGACAACAGAGAACAATAGATTGTATTCACCTGTCCTACAGTCATCCTCTCCCAGCCTGACATGTCTGATAACAGAGAACAACAGATTGTATTCTCCTGTCCTACAGTCATCCTCCCCCAGCCTGCCATGTCTTATAACAGGGAACAATAGATTGTATTCACCTGTCCTACAGTCATCCTCCCCCCAGCCTGACATGTCTAATAACAGAGAACAATAGATTGTATTCACCTGTCCTACAGTCATCCTCCCCCAGCCTGCCATGTCTGATAACAGGGATCAATAGATTGTATTCACCTGTCCTACAGTCATCCTCTCCCAGCCTGACATGTCTGATAACAGATAACAATAGATTGTATGCTCCTGTCCTACAGTCATCCTCCCCCAGCCTGGCAAGTCTGATAACAGAGAACAATAGATTGTATTCTCCTGTTCTACAGTCATCCTCTCCCCAGCCTGACATGTCTGATAACAGAGAACAATAGATTGTATTCACCTGTCCTACAGTCATCGTCCCCCCAGCCTGACATGGCTGACAACAGAGAACAATAGATTGTATTCACCTGTCCTACAGTCATCCTCCCCCCAGCCTGACATGTCTGATAACAGGGAACAATAGATTGTATTCACCTGTCCTACAGTCATACTCCCCCAGCCTGGCAAGTCTGATAACAGAGAACAATAGATTGTATTCACCTGTCCTACAGTCATCCTCCCCCTGCCTGCCATGTCTGATAACAGGGATCAATAGATTGTATTCACCTGTCCTACAGTCATCCTCTCCCCAGCCTGACATGTCTGATAACAGATAACAATAGATTGTATGCTCCTGTCCTACAGTCATCCTCCCCCAGCCTGGCAAGTCTGATAACAGAGAACAATAGATTGTATTCTCCTGTCCTACAGTCATCCTCTCCCCAGCCTGACATGTCTGATAACAGAGAACAATAGATTGTATTCACCTGTCCTACAGTCATCCTCCCCCCCAGCCTGACATGGCTGACAACAGAGAACAATAGATTGTATTCACCTGTCCTACAGTCATCCTCCCCCCAGCCTGACATGTCTGATAACAGGGAACAATAGATTGTATTCACCTGTCCTACAGTCATCCTCTCCCCAGCCTGACATGTCTGATAACAGAGAACAATAGATTGTATTCACCTTTCCTACAGTCATCCTCCCCCAGCCTGACATGCTTGATAATACAGAACAATAGATTGTATTCACCTGTCCTACAGTCATACTCCCCCAGCCTGACATGTCTGATAACAGAGAACAATAGATTGTATTCACCTGTCCTACAGTCATCCTCTCCCCGGCCTGACACGTCTGATAACAGAGAACAATAGATTGTATTCACCTGTCCTACAGTCATCCTCCCCCAGCCTGACATGTCTGACAACAGAGAACAATAGATTGTATTCTCCTGTCCTACAGTCATCCTCCCACAGATGTCTGATAACAGAGAACAATAGATTGTATTCACCTGTCCTACAGTCATCCTTCCCCAGCCTGACATGTCTGATAACAGAGAACAATAGATTGTATTCACCTGTCCTACAGTCAGTCAATCTCTCTCCAGCCTGACATGTCTGATAACAGAGAACAATAGATTGTATTCACCTGTCCTACAGTCATCCTCCCCCCAGCCTGACATGTCTAATAACAGAGAACAATAGATTGTATTCACCTGTCTTACTGTCATCCTCCCCCCAGCCTGACATGTCTGATCACAGAGAACAATAGATTGTATTCACCTGTCCTACAGTCATCCTCCCACAGACTGACATGTCTGACAACAGAGAACAATAGATTGTATTCACCTGTCCTACAGTCATCCTCCCCCCAGCCTGACATGTCTAATAACAGAGAACAATAGATTGTATTCACCTGTCTTACTGTCATCCTCTCCCCAGCCTGACATGTCTGACAACAGAGAACAATAGATTGTATTCTTCTGTCCTACAGTCATCCTCCCCCAGATGTCTGATAACAGAGAACAATAGATTGTATTCACCTGTCCTACAGTCATCCTTCCCCAGTCTGACATGTCTGATAACAGAGAACAATAGATTGTATTCACCTATCCTACAGGCATTCTCTCTCCAGCCTGACATGTCTGATAACAGAGAACAATAGATTGTATTCACCTGTCCTACAGTCATCCTCCCCCCAGCCTGACATGTCTGATAACAGAGAACAATAGATTGTATTCTCCTGTCCTACAGTCATCCTCTCCCCAGCCTGACATGTCTGACAACAGAGAACAATAGATTGTATTCTCCTGTCCTACAGTCATCCTCCCCCAGATGTCTGATAACAGAGAACAATAGATTGTATTCATCTGTCCTACAGTCATCCTTCCCCAGCCTGCCATGTCTGATAACAGAGAACAATAGATTGTATTCACATGTCCTACAGGCATTCTCTCTCCAGCCTGACATGTCTGATAACAGAGAACAATAGATTGTATTCACCTGTCCTACAGTCATCCTCCCCCCAGCCTGACATGTCTGATAACAGAGAACAATAGATTGTATTAACCTGTCCTACAGTCATCCTCCCCCAGCCTGACATGTCTGATAACAGAGAACAATAGATTGTATTCACCTGTCCTACAGTCATCCTTCCCCAGCCTGACATGTCTGATAACAGAGAACAATAGATTGTATTCACCTGTCCTACAGTCATCCTCTCCCAGCCTGACATGTCTGATAACAGAGAACAATAGATTTTATTCAAATGTCCTACAGTCATTCTCTCTCCAGCCTGACATGTCTGATAACAGAGAACAATAGATTGTATTCACCTGTCCTACAGTCATCCTCCCCCAGCCTGACATGTCTGATAACAGAGAACAATAGATTGTATTCACCTGTCCTACAGTCATCCTCCCCCAGCCTGACATGCTTGATAATAGAGAACAATAGATTGTATTCACCTGTCCTACAGTCATCCTCCCCCAGCCTGACATGTCTGACAACAGAGAACAATAGATTGTATTTTCCTGTCCTACAGTCATCCTCTCCCCAGCCTGACATGTCTGACAACAGAGAACAATAGATTGTATTCACCTGTCCTACAGTCATCCTCCCACAGATGTCTGATAACAGAGAACAATAGATTGTATTAACCTGTCCTACAGTCATCCTCCCCCAGCCTGACATGTCTGATAACAGAGAACAATAGATTGTATTCACCTGTCCTACAGTCATTTTCTCTCCAGCCTGACATGTCTGATAACAGAGAACAATAGATTATATTCACCTGTCCTACAGTCATCCTCCCCCCAGCCTGACATGTCTGATAACAGAGAACAATAGATTGTATTCACCTGTCTTACTTTCATCCTCCCCCCAGCCTGACATGTCTGATCACAGAGAACAATAGATTGTATTCACCTGTCCTACAGTCATCCTCCCCCAGCCTGACATGTCTGATAACAGAGAACAATAGATTGTATTCACCTGTCCTACAGTCATCCTCCCCCAGCCTGACATGCTTGATAATAGAGAACAATAGATTGTATTCACCTGTCCTACAGTCATCCTCCCCCAGCCTGACATGTCTGACAACAGAGAACAATAGATTGTATTTTCCTGTCCTACAGTCATCCTCTCCCCAGCCTGACATGTCTGACAACAGAGAACAATAGATTGTATTCTCCTGTCCTACAGTCATCCTCCCACAGATGTCTGATAACAGAGAACAATAGATTGTATTCACCTGTCCTACAGTCATTTTCTCTCCAGCCTGACATGTCTGATAACAGAGAACAATAGATTATATTCACCTGTCCTACAGTCATCCTCCCCCCAGCCTGACATGTCTGATAACAGAGAACAATAGATTGTATTCACCTGTCTTACTGTCATCCTCCCCCCAGCCTGACATGTCTGATCACAGAGAACAATAGATTGTATTCACCTGTCTTACAGTCATCCTCCCACAGCCTGACATGTCTGACAACAGAGAACAATAGATTGTATTCTCCTGTCCTACAGTCATCCTCTCCCCAGCCTGACATGTCTGACAACAGAGAACAATAGATTGTATTCTCCTGTCCTACAGTCATCCTCCCCCAGATGTCTGATAACAGAGAACAATAGATTGTATTCACCTGTCCTACAGTCATCCTTCCCCAGCCTGACATGTCTGATAACAGAGAACAATAGATTGTATTCTCCTGTCCTACAGTCATCCTCCCCAGCCTGACATGTCTGATAACAGAGAACAATAGATTGTATTCACCTGTCCTACAGTCATCCTCCTCCAGCCTGACATGTCTGATAACAAAGAACAATAGATTGTATTCACCTGTCCTACCGTCATCCCCCCCCAGCCTGACATGTCTGATAACAGAGAACAATAGATTGTATTCACCTGTCCTACAGTCATCCTCCCCCACCCTGACATGACTGATAAAAGGGAACAATAGATTATATTCACCTGTCCTACAGTCATCCTCTCCCAGCCTGACATGTCTGATAACAGAGAACAATATATTGTATTCACCTGTCCTACAGTCATTCTCCCCCAGCCTGACATGTCTGATAACAGAGAACAATAGATTGTATTCACCTGTCCTACAGTCATCCTCCCCAGCCTGACATGTCTGATAACAGAGAACAATAGATTGTATTCACCTGTCCTACAGTCACCCTCCCCCAGCCTGCCATGTCTGATAACAGGAAACAATAGACTGTGTTCACCTGTCCTACAGTCATCCTCTCCCAGCCTGACATGTCTGATAACAGGGAACAATAGATTGTATTCACCTGTCCTACAGTCATCCTCTCCCAGCCTGACATGTCTGATAACAGAGAACAAGAGATTGTATTCTCCTGTCCTACAGTCATCCTCCCCCAGCCTGCCATGTCTTATAACAGGGAACAATAGATTGTATTCACCTGTCCTACAGTCATCCTCCCCCAGCCTGCCATGTCTGATAACAGGGATCAATAGATTGTATTCACCTGTCCTACAGTCATCCTCTCCCAGCCTGACATGTCTGATAACAGATAACAATAGATTGTATGCTCCTGTCCTACAGTCATCCTCCCCCAGCCTGGCAAGTCTGATAACAGAGAACAATAGATTGTATTCTCCTGTTCTACAGTCATCCTCTCCCCAGCCTGACATGTCTGATAACAGAGAACAATAGATTGTATTCACCTGTCCTACAGTCATCGTCCCCCCAGCCTGACATGGCTGACAACAGAGAACAATAGATTGTATTCACCTGTCCTACAGTCATCCTCTCCCAGCCTGACATGTCTGATAACAGAGAACAACAGATTGTATTCTCCTGTCCTACAGTCATCCTCCCCCAGCCTGCCATGTCTTATAACAGGGAACAATAGATTGTATTCACCTGTCCTACAGTCATCCTCCCCCCAGCCTGACATGTCTAATAACAGAGAACAATAGATTGTATTCACCTGTCCTACAGTCATCCTCCCCCAGCCTGCCATGTCTGATAACAGGGATCAATAGATTGTATTCACCTGTCCTACAGTCATCCTCTCCCAGCCTGACATGTCTGATAACAGATAACAATAGATTGTATGCTCCTGTCCTACAGTCATCCTCCCCCAGCCTGGCAAGTCTGATAACAGAGAACAATAGATTGTATTCTCCTGTTCTACAGTCATCCTCTCCCCAGCCTGACATGTCTGATAACAGAGAACAATAGATTGTATTCACCTGTCCTACAGTCATCGTCCCCCCAGCCTGACATGGCTGACAACAGAGAACAATAGATTGTATTCACCTGTCCTACAGTCATCCTCCCCCCAGCCTGACATGTCTGATAACAGGGAACAATAGATTGTATTCACCTGTCCTACAGTCATACTCCCCCAGCCTGGCAAGTCTGATAACAGAGAACAATAGATTGTATTCACCTGTCCTACAGTCATCCTCCCCCTGCCTGCCATGTCTGATAACAGGGATCAATAGATTGTATTCACCTGTCCTACAGTCATCCTCTCCCCAGCCTGACATGTCTGATAACAGATAACAATAGATTGTATGCTCCTGTCCTACAGTCATCCTCCCCCAGCCTGGCAAGTCTGATAACAGAGAACAATAGATTGTATTCTCCTGTCCTACAGTCATCCTCTCCCCAGCCTGACATGTCTGATAACAGAGAACAATAGATTGTATTCACCTGTCCTACAGTCATCCTCCCCCCCAGCCTGACATGGCTGACAACAGAGAACAATAGATTGTATTCACCTGTCCTACAGTCATCCTCCCCCCAGCCTGACATGTCTGATAACAGGGAACAATAGATTGTATTCACCTGTCCTACAGTCATCCTCTCCCCAGCCTGACATGTCTGATAACAGAGAACAATAGATTGTATTCACCTGTCCTACAGTCATCCTCCCCCAGCCTGACATGCTTGATAATAGAGAACAATAGATTGTATTCACCTGTCCTACAGTCATCCTCCCCCAGCCTGACATGTCTGACAACAGAGAACAATAGATTGTATTCTCCTGTCCTACAGTCATCCTCTCCCCAGCCTGACATGTCTGACAACAGAGAACAATAGATTGTATTCTCCTGTCCTACAGTCATCCTCCCACAGATGTCTGATAACAGAGAACAATAGATTGTATTCACCTGTCCTACAGTCATCCTTCCCCAGCCTGACATGTCTGATAACAGAGAACAATAGATTGTATTCACCTGTCCTACAGTCATTCTCTCTCCAGCCTGACATGTCTGATAACAGAGAACAATAGATTGTATTCACCTGTCCTACAGTCATCCTCCCCCCAGCCTGACATGTCTAATAACAGAGAACAATAGATTGTATTCACCTGTCTTACTGTCATCCTCCCCCAGCCTGACATGTCTGATCACAGAGAACAATAGATTGTATTCACCTGTCCTACAGTCATCCTCCCACAGACTGACATGTCTGACAACAGAGAACAATAGATTGTATTCTCCTGTCCTACAGTCATCCTCTCCCCAGCCTGACATGTCTGACAACAGAGAACAATAGATTGTATTCTTCTGTCCTACAGTCATCCTCCCCAAGATGTCTGATAACAGAGAACAATAGATTGTATTCACCAGTCCTACAGTCATCCTTCCCCAGTCTGACATGTCTGATAACAGAGAACAATAGATTGTATTCACCTATCCTACTGGCATTCTCTCTCCAGCCTGACATGTCTGATAACAGAGAACAATAGATTGTATTCACCTGTCCTACAGTCATCCTCCCCCCAGCCTGACATGTCTGATAACAGAGAACAATAGATTGTATTCTCCTGTCCTACAGTCATCCTCTCCCCAGCCTGACATGTCTGACAACAGAGAACAATAGATTGTATTCTCCTGTCCTACAGTCATCCTCCCCCAGATGTCTGATAACAGAGAACAATAGATTGTATTCACCTGTCCCACAGTCATCCTTCCCCAGCCTGCCATGTCTGATAACAGAGAACAATAGATTGTATTCACCTGTCATATAGGCATTCTCTCTCCAGCCTGACATGTCTGATAACAGAGAACAATAGATTGTATTCACCTGTCCTACAGTCATCCTCCCCACAGCCTGACATGTCTGATAACAGAGAACAATAGATTGTATTAACCTGTCCTACAGTCATCCTCCCCCAGCCTGACATGTCTGATAACAGAGAACAATAGATTGTATTCACCTGTCCTACAGTCATCCTTCCCCAGCCTGACATGTCTGATAACAGAGAACAATAGATTGTATTCACCTGTCCTACAGTCATCCTCTCCCAGCCTGACATGTCTGATAACAGAGAACAATAGATTTTATTCAAATGTCCTACAGTCATCCTCCCCCAGCCTGACATGTCTGATAACAGAGAACAATAGATTGTATTCACCTGTCCTACAGTCATCCTCCCCCAGCCTGACATGCTTGATAATAGAGAACAATAGATTGTATTCACCTGTCCTACAGTCATCCTCCCCCAGCCTGACATGTCTGACAACAGAGAACAATAGATTGTATTCTCCTGTCCTACAATCATCCTCCCACAGATGTCTGATAACAGAGAACAATAGATTGTATTCACCTGTCCCACAGTCATTTTCTCTCCAGCCTGACATGTCTGATAACAGAGAACAATAGATTATATTCACCTGTCCTACAGTCATCCTCCCCCCAGCCTGACATGTCTGATAACAGAGAACAATAGATTGTATTCACCTGTCTTACTGTCATCCTCCCCCCAGCCTGACATGTCTGATCACAGAGAACAATAGATTGTATTCACCTGTCTTACAGTCATCCTCCCACAGCCTGACATGTCTGACAACAGAGAACAATAGATTGTATTCTCCTGTCCTACAGTCATCCTCTCCCCAGCCTGACATGTCTGACAACAGAGAACAATAGATTGTATTCTCCTGTCCTACAGTCATCCTCCCACAGATGTCTGATAACAGAGAACAATAGATTGTATTCACCTGTCCTACAGTCATCCTTCCCCAGCCTGACATGTCTGATAACAGAGAACAATAGATTGTATTCACCTGTCCTACAGGCATTCTCTCTCCAGCCTGACATGTCTGATACAGAGAACAATAGATTGTATTCACCTGTCCTACAGTCATCCTCCCCCCAGCCTGACATGTCTGATAACAGAGAACAATAGATTGTATTCACCTGTCCTACAGTCATCCTCCCCAAGCCTGACATGTCTGATAACAGAGAACAATAGATTGTATTAACCTGTCTTACTGTCATCCTCCCCCCAGCCTGACATGTCTGATCACAGAGAACAATAGATTGTATTCACCTGTCCTACAGTCATCCTCCCCCAGCCTGACATGTCTGATAACAGAGAACAATAGATTGTATTCACCTGCCCTACAGTCATCCTCCCCCAGCCTGAGATGTCTGATAACAGAGAACAATAGATTGTATTCACCTGTCCTGCAGTCATCCTCCCCCAGCCTGACATGTCTGATAACAGAGAACAATAGATTGTATTCACCTGTCCTACAGTCATCCTCCCCAGCCTGACATGTCCTATAAAAGAGAACAATAGATTGTTTTCACCTGTCCTACAGTCATTCTCCCCCAGCCTGACATGTCTGATAACAGAGAACAATAGATTGTATTCACCTGTCCTACAGTCATCCTCCCCCAGCCATATATGTCTGATAACAGAGAACAATATATTGTATTCACCTGTCCTACAGTCATTCTCCCCCAGCCTGACATGTCTGATAACAGAGAACAATAGATTGTATTCACCTGTCCTACAGTCATCCTCCCCAGCCTGACATGTCTGATAACAGAGAACAATAGATTGTATTCACCTGTCCTACAGTCACCCTCCCCCAGCCTGCCATGTCTGATAACAGGAAACAATAGACTGTATTCACCTGTCCTACAGTCATCCTCTCCCAGCCTGACATGTCTGATAACAGGGAAACAATAGATTGTATTCACCTGTCCTATAGTCATCCTCTCCCACCCTGACATGTCTGATAACAGAGAACAATAGATTGTATTCTCCTGTCCTACAGTCATCCTCCCCAGCCTGCCATGTCTGATAACAGGGAACAATAGATTGTATTCACCTGTCCTACAGTCATCCTCCCCCAGCCTGCCATGTCTGATAACAGGGATCAATAGATTGTATTCACCTGTCCTACAGTCATCCTCTCCCAGCCTGACATGTCTGATAACAGATAACAATAGATTGTATGCTCCTGTCCTACAGTCATCCTCCCCCAGCCTGGCAAGTCTGATAACAGAGAACAATAGATTGTATTCTCCTGTCCTACAGTCATCCTCTCCCCAGCCTGACATGTCTGATAACAGAGAACAATAGATTGTATTGACCTGTCCTACAGTCATCGTCCCCCCCAGCCTGACATGGCTGACAACAGAGAACAATAGATTGTATTCACCTGTCCTACAGTCATCCTCCCCCCAGCCTGACATGTCTGATAACAGGGAACAATAGATTGTATTCACCTGTCCTACAGTCATCCTCCCCCAGCCTGGCAAGTCTGATAACAGAGAACAATAGATTGTATTCACCTGTCCTACAGTCATCCTCCCCCAGCCTGCCATGTCTGATAACAGGGATCAATAGATTGTATTCACCTGTCCTACAGTCATCCTCTCCCAGCCTGACATGTCTGATAACAGATAACAATAGATAGTATGCTCCTGTCCTACAGTCATCCTCCCCCAGCCTGGCAAGTCTGATAACAGAGAACAATAGATTGTATTCTCCTGTCCTACAGTCATCCTCTCCCCAGCCTGACATGTCTGATAACAGAGAACAATAGATTGTATTCACCTGTCCTACAGTCATCCTCCCCCCAGCCTGACATGTCTGATAACAGGGAACAATAGATTGTATTCACCTGTCCTACAGTCATCCTCTCCCCAGCCTGACATGTCTGATAACAGAGAACAATAGATTGTATTCACCTGTCCTACAGTCATCCTCCCCCCAGCCTGACATGTCTGATAACAGAGAACAATAGATTGTATTCACCTGTCCTACAGTCATCCTCCCCCAGCCTGACATGTCTGATAACAGAGAACAATAGATTATATTCACCTGTCCTACAGTCATCCTTCCCCAGCCTGACATGTCTGATAACAGAGAACAATAGATTGTATTCACCTGTCCTACAGTCACCCTCTCCCAGCCTGACATGTCTGATAACAGAGAACAATAGATTGTATTCACCTGTACTACAGTCATTCTCTCTCCAGCCTGACATGTCTGATAACAGAGAACAATATATTGTATTCACCTGTCCTACAGTCATCCTCCCCCAGCCTGACATGTCTGATAACAGAGAACAATAGATTGTATTCACCTTTCCTACAGTCATCCTCCCCCAGCCTGACATGCTTGATAATACAGAACAATAGATTGTATTCACCTGTCCTACAGTCATACTCCCCCAGCCTGACATGTCTGATAACAGAGAACAATAGATTGTATTCACCTGTCCTACAGTCATCCTCTCCCCGGCCTGACACGTCTGATAACAGAGAACAATAGATTGTATTCACCTGTCCTACAGTCATCCTCCCCCAGCCTGACATGTCTGACAACAGAGAACAATAGATTGTATTCTCCTGTCCTACAGTCATCCTCTCCCCAGCCTGACATGTCTGACAACAGAGAACAATAGATTGTATTCTCCTGTCCTACAGTCATCCTCCCACAGATGTCTGATAACAGAGAACAATAGATTGTATTCACCTGTCCTACAGTCATCCTTCCCCAGCCTGACATGTCTGATAACAGAGAACAATAGATTGTATTCACCTGTCCTACAGTCAGTCAATCTCTCTCCAGCCTGACATGTCTGATAACAGAGAACAATAGATTGTATTCACCTGTCCTACAGTCATCCTCCCCCCAGCCTGACATGTCTAATAACAGAGAACAATAGATTGTATTCACCTGTCTTACTGTCATCCTCCCCCCAGCCTGACATGTCTGATCACAGAGAACAATAGATTGTATTCACCTGTCCTACAGTCATCCTCCCACAGACTGACATGTCTGACAACAGAGAACAATAGATTGTATTCACCTGTCCTACAGTCATCCTCCCCCCAGCCTGACATGTCTAATAACAGAGAACAATAGATTGTATTCACCTGTCTTAGGGTATGTTCACACGGCGGGGGTCCGTAACGGCTGAAATTACGGGGATGTTTCAGCCTGAAAACATCCCCGTAATTTCAGCCGTACCGGCATGTGCAGGCGCTTGAACGCCGCGTCAATTACGGCCGTAATTAGCGCTGCTATTCATTGGAGTCAATGAATAGCGGCTCCAAATACGGCCAAAGAAGTGACAGGTCACTTCTTTGACGCGGGCGTCTATTTACGCGCCGTCATTTGACAGCGGCGCGTAAATATACGCCTCGTGTGAACAGACAAACGTCTGCCCATTGCTTTCAATGGGCAGATGTTTGTCAGCGCTATTGAGGCGCTAATTTTGGCCGTAATTCGGGGCAAAAACGCCAGAATTACGTCCGTAAATAGGCCGTGTGAACATACCCTTACTGTCATCCTCTCCCCAGCCTGACATGTCTGACAACAGAGAACAATAGATTGTATTCTTCTGTCCTACAGTCATCCTCCCCCAGATGTCTGATAACAGAGAACAATAGATTGTATTCACCTGTCCTACAGTCATCCTTCCCCAGTCTGACATGTCTGATAACAGAGAACAATAGATTGTATTCACCTATCCTACAGGCATTCTCTCTCCAGCCTGACATGTCTGATAACAGAGAACAATAGATTGTATTCACCTGTCCTACAGTCATCTTCCCCCCAGCCTGACATGTCTGATAACAGAGAACAATAGATTGTATTCTCCTGTCCTACAGTCATCCTCTCCCCAGCCTGACATGTCTGACAACAGAGAACAATAGATTGTATTCTCCTGTCCTACAGTCATCCTCCCCCAGATGTCTGATAACAGAGAACAATAGATTGTATTCATCTGTCCTACAGTCATCCTTCCCCAGCCTGCCATGTCTGATAACAGAGAACAATAGATTGTATTCACATGTCCTACAGGCATTCTCTCTCCAGCCTGACATGTCTGATAACAGAGAACAATAGATTGTATTCACCTGTCCTACAGTCATCCTCCCCCCAGCCTGACATGTCTGATAACAGAGAACAATAGATTGTATTAACCTGTCCTACAGTCATCCTCCCCCAGCCTGACATGTCTGATAACAGAGAACAATAGATTGTATTCACCTGTCCTACAGTCATCCTTCCCCAGCCTGACATGTCTGATAACAGAGAACAATAGATTGTATTCACCTGTCCTACAGGCATTCTCTCTCCAGCCTGACATGTCTGATACAGAGAACAATAGATTGTATTCACCTGTCCTACAGTCATCCTCCCCCCAGCCTGACATGTCTGATAACAGAGAACAATAGATTGTATTCACCTGTCCTACAGTCATCCTCCCCAAGCCTGACATGTCTGATAACAGAGAACAATAGATTGTATTAACCTGTCTTACTGTCATCCTCCCCCCAGCCTGACATGTCTGATCACAGAGAACAATAGATTGTATTCACCTGTCCTACAGTCATCCTCCCCCAGCCTGACATGTCTGATAACAGAGAACAATAGATTGTATTCACCTGCCCTACAGTCATCCTCCCCCAGCCTGAGATGTCTGATAACAGAGAACAATAGATTGTATTCACCTGTCCTGCAGTCATCCTCCCCCAGCCTGACATGTCTGATAACAGAGAACAATAGATTGTATTCACCTGTCCTACAGTCATCCTCCCCAGCCTGACATGTCCTATAAAAGAGAACAATAGATTGTTTTCACCTGTCCTACAGTCATTCTCCCCCAGCCTGACATGTCTGATAACAGAGAACAATAGATTGTATTCACCTGTCCTACAGTCATCCTCCCCCAGCCATATATGTCTGATAACAGAGAACAATATATTGTATTCACCTGTCCTACAGTCATTCTCCCCCAGCCTGACATGTCTGATAACAGAGAACAATAGATTGTATTCACCTGTCCTACAGTCATCCTCCCCAGCCTGACATGTCTGATAACAGAGAACAATAGATTGTATTCACCTGTCCTACAGTCACCCTCCCCCAGCCTGCCATGTCTGATAACAGGAAACAATAGACTGTATTCACCTGTCCTACAGTCATCCTCTCCCAGCCTGACATGTCTGATAACAGGGAACAATAGATTGTATTCACCTGTCCTATAGTCATCCTCTCCCACCCTGACATGTCTGATAACAGAGAACAATAGATTGTATTCTCCTGTCCTACAGTCATCCTCCCCCAGCCTGCCATGTCTGATAACAGGGAACAATAGATTGTATTCACCTGTCCTACAGTCATCCTCCCCCAGCCTGCCATGTCTGATAACAGGGATCAATAGATTGTATTCACCTGTCCTACAGTCATCCTCTCCCAGCCTGACATGTCTGATAACAGATAACAATAGATTGTATGCTCCTGTCCTACAGTCATCCTCCCCCAGCCTGGCAAGTCTGATAACAGAGAACAATAGATTGTATTCTCCTGTCCTACAGTCATCCTCTCCCCAGCCTGACATGTCTGATAACAGAGAACAATAGATTGTATTGACCTGTCCTACAGTCATCGTCCCCCCCAGCCTGACATGGCTGACAACAGAGAACAATAGATTGTATTCACCTGTCCTACAGTCATCCTCCCCCCAGCCTGACATGTCTGATAACAGGGAACAATAGATTGTATTCACCTGTCCTACAGTCATCCTCCCCCAGCCTGGCAAGTCTGATAACAGAGAACAATAGATTGTATTCACCTGTCCTACAGTCATCCTCCCCCAGCCTGCCATGTCTGATAACAGGGATCAATAGATTGTATTCACCTGTCCTACAGTCATCCTCTCCCAGCCTGACATGTCTGATAACAGATAACAATAGATAGTATGCTCCTGTCCTACAGTCATCCTCCCCCAGCCTGGCAAGTCTGATAACAGAGAACAATAGATTGTATTCTCCTGTCCTACAGTCATCCTCTCCCCAGCCTGACATGTCTGATAACAGAGAACAATAGATTGTATTCACCTGTCCTACAGTCATCCTCCCCCCAGCCTGACATGTCTGATAACAGGGAACAATAGATTGTATTCACCTGTCCTACAGTCATCCTCTCCCCAGCCTGACATGTCTGATAACAGAGAACAATAGATTGTATTCACCTGTCCTACAGTCATCCTCCCCCCAGCCTGACATGTCTGATAACAGAGAACAATAGATTGTATTCACCTGTCCTACAGTCATCCTCCCCCAGCCTGACATGTCTGATAACAGAGAACAATAGATTATATTCACCTGTCCTACAGTCATCCTTCCCCAGCCTGACATGTCTGATAACAGAGAACAATAGATTGTATTCACCTGTCCTACAGTCACCCTCTCCCAGCCTGACATGTCTGATAACAGAGAACAATAGATTGTATTCACCTGTACTACAGTCATTCTCTCTCCAGCCTGACATGTCTGATAACAGAGAACAATATATTGTATTCACCTGTCCTACAGTCATCCTCCCCCAGCCTGACATGTCTGATAACAGAGAACAATAGATTGTATTCACCTTTCCTACAGTCATCCTCCCCCAGCCTGACATGCTTGATAATACAGAACAATAGATTGTATTCACCTGTCCTACAGTCATACTCCCCCAGCCTGACATGTCTGATAACAGAGAACAATAGATTGTATTCACCTGTCCTACAGTCATCCTCTCCCCGGCCTGACACGTCTGATAACAGAGAACAATAGATTGTATTCACCTGTCCTACAGTCATCCTCCCCCAGCCTGACATGTCTGACAACAGAGAACAATAGATTGTATTCTCCTGTCCTACAGTCATCCTCTCCCCAGCCTGACATGTCTGACAACAGAGAACAATAGATTGTATTCTCCTGTCCTACAGTCATCCTCCCACAGATGTCTGATAACAGAGAACAATAGATTGTATTCACCTGTCCTACAGTCATCCTTCCCCAGCCTGACATGTCTGATAACAGAGAACAATAGATTGTATTCACCTGTCCTACAGTCAGTCAATCTCTCTCCAGCCTGACATGTCTGATAACAGAGAACAATAGATTGTATTCACCTGTCCTACAGTCATCCTCCCCCCAGCCTGACATGTCTAATAACAGAGAACAATAGATTGTATTCACCTGTCTTACTGTCATCCTCCCCCCAGCCTGACATGTCTGATCACAGAGAACAATAGATTGTATTCACCTGTCCTACAGTCATCCTCCCACAGACTGACATGTCTGACAACAGAGAACAATAGATTGTATTCACCTGTCCTACAGTCATCCTCCCCCCAGCCTGACATGTCTAATAACAGAGAACAATAGATTGTATTCACCTGTCTTAGGGTATGTTCACACGGCGGGGGTCCGTAACGGCTGAAATTACGGGGATGTTTCAGCCTGAAAACATCCCCGTAATTTCAGCCGTACCGGCATGTGCAGGCGCTTGAACGCCGCGTCAATTACGGCCGTAATTAGCGCTGCTATTCATTGGAGTCAATGAATAGCGGCTCCAAATACGGCCAAAGAAGTGACAGGTCACTTCTTTGACGCGGGCGTCTATTTACGCGCCGTCATTTGACAGCGGCGCGTAAATATACGCCTCGTGTGAACAGACAAACGTCTGCCCATTGCTTTCAATGGGCAGATGTTTGTCAGCGCTATTGAGGCGCTAATTTTGGCCGTAATTCGGGGCAAAAACGCCAGAATTACGTCCGTAAATAGGCCGTGTGAACATACCCTTACTGTCATCCTCTCCCCAGCCTGACATGTCTGACAACAGAGAACAATAGATTGTATTCTTCTGTCCTACAGTCATCCTCCCCCAGATGTCTGATAACAGAGAACAATAGATTGTATTCACCTGTCCTACAGTCATCCTTCCCCAGTCTGACATGTCTGATAACAGAGAACAATAGATTGTATTCACCTATCCTACAGGCATTCTCTCTCCAGCCTGACATGTCTGATAACAGAGAACAATAGATTGTATTCACCTGTCCTACAGTCATCTTCCCCCCAGCCTGACATGTCTGATAACAGAGAACAATAGATTGTATTCTCCTGTCCTACAGTCATCCTCTCCCCAGCCTGACATGTCTGACAACAGAGAACAATAGATTGTATTCTCCTGTCCTACAGTCATCCTCCCCCAGATGTCTGATAACAGAGAACAATAGATTGTATTCATCTGTCCTACAGTCATCCTTCCCCAGCCTGCCATGTCTGATAACAGAGAACAATAGATTGTATTCACATGTCCTACAGGCATTCTCTCTCCAGCCTGACATGTCTGATAACAGAGAACAATAGATTGTATTCACCTGTCCTACAGTCATCCTCCCCCCAGCCTGACATGTCTGATAACAGAGAACAATAGATTGTATTAACCTGTCCTACAGTCATCCTCCCCCAGCCTGACATGTCTGATAACAGAGAACAATAGATTGTATTCACCTGTCCTACAGTCATCCTTCCCCAGCCTGACATGTCTGATAACAGAGAACAATAGATTGTATTCACCTGTCCTACAGTCATCCTCTCCCAGCCTGACATATCTGATAACAGAGAACAATAGATTTTATTCAAATGTCCTACAGTCATTCTCTCTCCAGCCTGACATGTCTGATAACAGAGAACAATAGATTGTATTCACCTGTCCTACAGTCATCCTCCCCCAGCCTGACATGTCTGATAACAGAGAACAATAGATTGTATTCACCTGTCCTACAGTCATCCTCCCCCAGCCTGACATGCTTGATAATAGAGAACAATAGATTGTATTCACCTGTCCTACAGTCATCCTCCCCCAGCCTGACATGTCTGACAACAGAGAACAATAGTTTGTATTTTCCTGTCCTACAGTCATCCTCTCCCCAGCCTGACATGTCTGATAACAGATAACAATAGATTGTATTCTCCTGTCCTACAGTCATCCTCCCACAGATGTCTGATAACAGAGAACAATAGATTGTATTCACCTGTCCTACAGTCATCCTTCCCCAGCCTGACATGTCTGATAACAGAGAACAATAGATTGTATTCACCTGTCCTACAGTCATTTTCTCTCCAGCCTGACATGTCTGATAACAGAGAACAATAGATTGTATTCACCTGTCCTACAGTCATCCTCCCCCCAGCCTGACATGTCTGATAACAGAGAACAATAGATTGTATTCTCCTGTCCTACAGTCATCCTCTCCCCAGCCTGACATGTCTGACAACAGAGAACAATAGATTGTATTCTCTTGTCCTACAGTCATCCTCCCACAGATGTCTGATAACAGAGAACAATAGATTGTATTCACCTGTCCTACAGTCATCCTTCCCCAGCCTGACATGTCTGATAACAGAGAACAATAGATTGTATTCACCTGTCCTACAGTCATTTTCTCTCCAGCCTGACATGTCTGATAACAGAGAACAATAGATTATATTCACCTGTCCTACAGTCATCCTCCCCCCAGCCTGACATGTCTGATAACAGAGAACAATAGATTGTATTCACCTGTCCTACAGTCATCCTCCCCAAGCCTGACATGTCTGATAACAGAGAACAATAGATTGTATTAACCTGTCTTACTGTCATCCTCCCCCCAGCCTGACATGTCTGATCACAGAGAACAATAGATTGTATTCACCTGTCCTACAGTCATCCTCCCCCAGCCTGACATGTCTGATAACAGAGAACAATAGATTGTATTCACCTGCCCTACAGTCATCCTACCCCAGCCTGAGATGTCTGATAACAGAGAACAATAGATTGTATTCACCTGTCCTGCAGTCATCCTCCCCCAGCCTGACATGTCTGATAACAGAGAACAATAGATTGTATTCACCTGTCCTACAGTCATCCTCCCCAGCCTGACATGTCTGATAAAAGAGAACAATAGATTGTTTTCACCTGTCCTACAGTCATTCTCCCCCAGCCTGACATGTCTGATAACAGAGAACAATAGATTGTATTCACCTGTCCTACAGTCATCCTCCCCCAGCCATATATGTCTGATAACAGAGAACAATATATTGTATTCACCTGTCCTACAGTCATTCTCCCCCAGCCTGACATGTCTGATAACAGAGAACAATAGATTGTATTCACCTGTCCTACAGTCATCCTCCCCAGCCTGACATGTCTGATAACAGAGAACAATAGATTGTATTCACCTGTCCTACAGTCACCCTCCCCCAGCCTGCCATGTCTGATAACAGGAAACAATAGACTGTATTCACCTGTCCTACAGTCATCCTCTCCCAGCCTGACATGTCTGATAACAGGGAACAATAGATTGTATTCACCTGTCCTACAGTCATCCTCCCCCAGCCTGCCATGTCTGATAACAGGGATCAATAGATTGTATTCACCTGTCCTACAGTCATCCTCTCCCAGCCTGACATGTCTGATAACAGATAACAATAGATTGTATGCTCCTGTCCTACAGTCATCCTCCCCCAGCCTGGCAAGTCTGATAACAGAGAACAATAGATTGTATTCTCCTGTCCTACAGTCATCCTCTCCCCAGCCTGACATGTCTGATAACAGAGAACAATAGATTGTATTGACCTGTCCTACAGTCATCGTCCCCCCCAGCCTGACATGGCTGACAACAGAGAACAATAGATTGTATTCACCTGTCCTACAGTCATCCTCCCCCCAGCCTGACATGTCTGATAACAGGGAACAATAGATTGTATTCACCTGTCCTACAGTCATCCTCCCCCAGCCTGGCAAGTCTGATAACAGAGAACAATAGATTGTATTCACCTGTCCTACAGTCATCCTCCCCCAGCCTGCCATGTCTGATAACAGGGATCAATAGATTGTATTCACCTGTCCTACAGTCATCCTCTCCCAGCCTGACATGTCTGATAACAGATAACAATAGATAGTATGCTCCTGTCCTACAGTCATCCTCTCCCCAGCCTGACATGTCTGATAACAGAGAACAATAGATTGTATTCACCTGTCCTACAGTCATCCTCCCCCCAGCCTGACATGTCTGATAACAGAGAACAATAGATTGTATTCACCTGTCCTACAGTCATCCTCCCCCAGCCTGACATGTCTGATAACAGAGAACAATAGATTATATTCACCTGTCCTACAGTCATCCTTCCCCAGCCTGACATGTCTGATAACAGAGAACAATAGATTGTATTCACCTGTCCTACAGTCACCCTCTCCCAGCCTGACATGTCTGATAACAGAGAACAATAGATTGTATTCACCTGTACTACAGTCATTCTCTCTCCAGCCTGACATGTCTGATAACAGAGAACAATATATTGTATTCACCTGTCCTACAGTCATCCTCCCTCAGCTTGACATGTCTGATAACAGAGAACAATAGATTGTATTCACCTTTCCTGCAGTCATCCTCCCCCAGCCTGACATGCTTGATAATACAGAACAATAGATTGTATTCACCTGTCCTACAGTCATACTCCCCCAGCCTGACATGTCTGATAACAGAGAACAATAGATTGTATTCACCTGTCCTACAGTCATCCTCTCCCCGGCCTGACACGTCTGATAACAGAGAACAATAGATTGTATTCACCTGTCCTACAGTCATCCTCCCCCAGCCTGACATGTCTGACAACAGAGAACAATAGATTGTATTCTCCTGTCCTACAGTCATCCTCTCCCCAGCCTGACATGTCTGACAACAGAGAACAATAGATTGTATTCTCCTGTCCTACAGTCATCCTCCCACAGATGTCTGATAACAGAGAACAATAGATTGTATTCACCTGTCCTACAGTCATCCTTCCCCAGCCTGACATGTCTGATAACAGAGAACAATAGATTGTATTCACCTGTCCTACAGTCAGTCAATCTCTCTCCAGCCTGACATGTCTGATAACAGAGAACAATAGATTGTATTCACCTGTCCTACAGTCATCCTCCCCCCAGCCTGACATGTCTAATAACAGAGAACAATAGATTGTATTCACCTGTCTTACTGTCATCCTCCCCCCAGCCTGACATGTCTGATCACAGAGAACAATAGATTGTATTCACCTGTCCTACAGTCATCCTCCCACAGACTGACATGTCTGACAACAGAGAACAATAGATTGTATTCACCTGTCTTACTGTCATCCTCTCCCCAGCCTGACATGTCTGACAACAGAGAACAATAGATTGTATTCTTCTGTCCTACAGTCATCCTCCCCCAGATGTCTGATAACAGAGAACAATAGATTGTATTCACCTGTCCTACAGTCATCCTTCCCCAGTCTGACATGTCTGATAACAGAGAACAATAGATTGTATTCACCTATCCTACAGGCATTCTCTCTCCAGCCTGACATGTCTGATAAGAGAACAATAGATTGTATTCACCTGTCCTACAGTCATCCTCCCCCCAGCCTGACATGTCTGATAACAGAGAACAATAGATTGTATTCTCCTGTCCTACAGTCATCCTCTCCCCAGCCTGACATGTCTGACAACAGAGAACAATAGATTGTATTCTCCTGTCCTACAGTCATCCTCCCCCAGATGTCTGATAACAGAGAACAATAGATTGTATTCATCTGTCCTACAGTCATCCTTCCCCAGCCTGCCATGTCTGATAACAGAGAACAATAGATTGTATTCACATGTCCTACAGGCATTCTCTCTCCAGCCTGACATGTCTGATAACAGAGAACAATAGATTGTATTAACCTGTCCTACAGTCATCCTCCCCCAGCCTGACATGTCTGATAACAGAGAACAATAGATTGTATTCACCTGTCCTACAGTCATCCTTCCCCAGCCTGACATGTCTGATAACAGAGAACAATAGATTGTATTCACCTGTCCTACAGTCATCCTCTCCCAGCCTGACATATCTGATAACAGAGAACAATAGATTTTATTCAAATGTCCTACAGTCATTCTCTCTCCAGCCTGACATGTCTGATAACAGAGAACAATAGATTGTATTCACCTGTCCTACAGTCATCCTCCCCCAGCCTGACATGTCTGATAACAGAGAACAATAGATTGTATTCACCTGTCCTACAGTCATCCTCCCCCAGCCTGACATGCTTGATAATAGAGAACAATAGATTGTATTCACCTGTCCTACAGTCATCCTCCCCCAGCCTGACATGTCTGACAACAGAGAACAATAGATTGTATTTTCCTGTCCTACAGTCATCCTCTCCCCAGCCTGACATGTCTGACAACAGAGAACAATAGATTGTATTCTCCTGTCCTACAGTCATCCTCCCACAGATGTCTGATAACAGAGAACAATAGATTGTATTCACCTGTCCTACAGTCATCCTTCCCCAGCCTGACATGTCTGATAACAGAGAACAATAGATTGTATTCACCTGTCCTACAGTCATTTTCTCTCCAGCCTGACATGTCTGATAACAGAGAACAATAGATTATATTCACCTGTCCTACAGTCATCCTCCCCCCAGCCTGACATGTCTGATAACAGAGAACAATAGATTGTATTCACCTGTCTTACTTTCATCCTCCCCCCAGCCTGACATGTCTGATCACAGAGAACAATAGATTGTATTCACCTGTCCTACAGTCATCCTCCCCCAGCCTGACATGTCTGATAACAGAGAACAATAGATTGTATTCACCTGTCCTACAGTCATCCTCCCCCAGCCTGACATGCTTGATAATAGAGAACAATAGATTGTATTCACCTGTCCTACAGTCATCCTCCCCCAGCCTGACAACAGAGAACAATAGATTGTATTTTCCTGTCCTACAGTCATCCTCTCCCCAGCCTGACATGTCTGACAACAGATAACAATAGATTGTATTCTCCTGTCCTACAGTCATCCTCCCACAGATGTCTGATAACAGAGAACAATAGATTGTATTCACCTGTCCTACAGTCATCCTTCCCCAGCCTGACATGTCTGATAACAGAGAACAATAGATTGTATTCACCTGTCCTACAGTCATTTTCTCTCCAGCCTGACATGTCTGATAACAGAGAACAATAGATTGTATTCACCTGTCCTACAGTCATCCTCCCCCCAGCCTGACATGTCTGATAACAGAGAACAATAGATTGTATTCACCTGTCCTACAGTCATCCTTCCCCAGCCTGACATGTCTGATAACAGAGAACAATAGATTGTATTCACCTGTCCTACAGTCATCCTCTCCCAGCCTGACATATCTGATAACAGAGAACAATAGATTTTATTCAAATGTCCTACAGTCATTCTCTCTCCAGCCTGACATGTCTGATAACAGAGAACAATAGATTGTATTCACCTGTCCTACAGTCATCCTCCCCCAGCCTGACATGTCTGATAACAGAGAACAATAGATTGTATTCACCTGTCCTACAGTCATCCTCCCCCAGCCTGACATGCTTGATAATAGAGAACAATAGATTGTATTCACCTGTCCTACAGTCATCCTCCCCCAGCCTGACATGTCTGACAACAGAGAACAATAGATTGTATTTTCCTGTCCTACAGTCATCCTCTCCCCAGCCTGACATGTCTGACAACAGAGAACAATAGATTGTATTCTCCTGTCCTACAGTCATCCTCCCACAGATGTCTGATAACAGAGAACAATAGATTGTATTCACCTGTCCTACAGTCATCCTTCCCCAGCCTGACATGTCTGATAACAGAGAACAATAGATTGTATTCACCTGTCCTACAGTCATTTTCTCTCCAGCCTGACATGTCTGATAACAGAGAACAATAGATTATATTCACCTGTCCTACAGTCATCCTCCCCCCAGCCTGACATGTCTGATAACAGAGAACAATAGATTGTATTCACCTGTCTTACTTTCATCCTCCCCCCAGCCTGACATGTCTGATCACAGAGAACAATAGATTGTATTCACCTGTCCTACAGTCATCCTCCCCCAGCCTGACATGTCTGATAACAGAGAACAATAGATTGTATTCACCTGTCCTACAGTCATCCTCCCCCAGCCTGACATGCTTGATAATAGAGAACAATAGATTGTATTCACCTGTCCTACAGTCATCCTCCCCCAGCCTGACATGTCTGACAACAGAGAACAATAGATTGTATTTTCCTGTCCTACAGTCATCCTCTCCCCAGCCTGACATGTCTGACAACAGATAACAATAGATTGTATTCTCCTGTCCTACAGTCATCCTCCCACAGATGTCTGATAACAGAGAACAATAGATTGTATTCACCTGTCCTACAGTCATCCTTCCCCAGCCTGACATGTCTGATAACAGAGAACAATAGATTGTATTCACCTGTCCTACAGTCATTTTCTCTCCAGCCTGACATGTCTGATAACAGAGAACAATAGATTGTATTCACCTGTCCTACAGTCATCCTCCCCCCAGCCTGACATGTCTGATAACAGAGAACAATAGATTGTATTCTCCTGTCCTACAGTCATCCTCTCCCCAGCCTGACATGTCTGACAACAGAGAACAATAGATTGTATTCTCCTGTCCTACAGTCATCCTCCCACAGATGTCTGATAACAGAGAACAATAGATTGTATTCACCTGTCCTACAGTCATCCTTCCCCAGCCTGACATGTCTGATAACAGAGAACAATAGATTGTATTCACCTGTCCTACAGTCATTTTCTCTCCAGCCTGACATGTCTGATAACAGAGAACAATAGATTATATTCACCTGTCCTACAGTCATCCTCCCCCCAGCCTGACATGTCTGATAACAGAGAACAATAGATTGTATTCACCTGTCTTACTTTCATCCTCCCCCCAGCCTGACATGTCTGATCACAGAGAACAATAGATTGTATTCACCTGTCCTACAGTCATCCTCCCCCAGCCTGACATGTCTGATAACAGAGAACAATAGATTGTATTCACCTGTCCTACAGTCATCCTCCCCCAGCCTGACATGCTTGATAATAGAGAACAATAGATTGTATTCACCTGTCCTACAGTCATCCTCCCCCAGCCTGACATGTCTGACAACAGAGAACAATAGATTGTATTTTCCTGTCCTACAGTCATCCTCTCCCCAGCCTGACATGTCTGACAACAGATAACAATAGATTGTATTCTCCTGTCCTACAGTCATCCTCCCACAGATGTCTGATAACAGAGAACAATAGATTGTATTCACCTGTCCTACAGTCATCCTTCCCCAGCCTGACATGTCTGATAACAGAGAACAATAGATTGTATTCACCTGTCCTACAGTCATTTTCTCTCCAGCCTGACATGTCTGATAACAGAGAACAATAGATTGTATTCACCTGTCCTACAGTCATCCTCCCCCCAGCCTGACATGTCTGATAACAGAGAACAATAGATTGTATTCTCCTGTCCTACAGTCATCCTCTCCCCAGCCTGACATGTCTGACAACAGAGAACAATAGATTGTATTCTCCTGTCCTACAGTCATCCTCCCCCAGATGTCTGATAACAGAGAACAATAGATTGTATTCATCTGTCCTACAGTCATCCTTCCCCAGCCTGCCATGTCTGATAACAGAGAACAATAGATTGTATTCACATGTCCTACAGGCATTCTCTCTCCAGCCTGACATGTCTGATAACAGAGAACAATAGATTGTATTCACCTGTCCTACAGTCATCCTCCCCCCAGCCTGACATGTCTGATAACAGAGAACAATAGATTGTATTAACCTGTCCTACAGTCATCCTCCCCCAGCCTGACATGTCTGATAACAGAGAACAATAGATTGTATTCACCTGTCCTACAGTCATCCTTCCCCAGCCTGACATGTCTGATAACAGAGAACAATAGATTGTATTCACCTGTCCTACAGTCATCCTCTCCCAGCCTGACATGTCTGATAACAGAGAACAATAGATTTTATTCAAATGTCCTACAGTCATTCTCTCTCCAGCCTGACATGTCTGATAACAGAGAACAATAGATTGTATTCACCTGTCCTACAGTCATCCTCCGCCAGCCTGACATGTCTGATAACAGAGAACAATAGATTGTATTCACCTGTCCTACAGTCATCCTCCCCCAGCCTGACATGCTTGATAATAGAGAACAATAGATTGTATTCACCTGTCCTACAGTCATCCTCCCCCAGCCTGACATGCTTGATAATAGAGAACAATAGATTGTATTCACCTGTCCTACAGTCATCCTCCCCCAGCCTGACATGTCTGACAACAGAGAACAATAGATTGTATTTTCCTGTCCTACAGTCATCCTCTCCCCAGCCTGACATGTCTGACAACAGATAACAATAGATTGTATTCTCCTGTCCTACAGTCATCCTCCCACAGATGTCTGATAACAGAGAACAATAGATTGTATTCACCTGTCCTACAGTCATCCTTCCCCAGCCTGACATGTCTGATAACAGAGAACAATAGATTGTATTCACCTGTCCTACAGTCATTTTCTCTCCAGCCTGACATGTCTGATAACAGAGAACAATAGATTGTATTCACCTGTCCTACAGTCATCCTCCCCCCAGCCTGACATGTCTGATAACAGAGAACAATAGATTGTATTCTCCTGTCCTACAGTCATCCTCTCCCCAGCCTGATATGTCTGACAACAGAGAACAATAGATTGTATTCTCCTGTCCTACAGTCATCCTCCCCCAGATGTCTGATAACAGAGAACAATAGATTGTATTCATCTGTCCTACAGTCATCCTTCCCCAGCCTGCCATGTCTGATAACAGAGAACAATAGATTGTATTCACATGTCCTACAGGCATTCTCTCTCCAGCCTGACATGTCTGATAACAGAGAACAATAGATTGTATTCACCTGTCCTACAGTCATCCTCCCCCCAGCCTGACATGTCTGATAACAGAGAACAATAGATTGTATTAACCTGTCCTACAGTCATCCTCCCCCAGCCTGACATGTCTGATAACAGAGAACAATAGATTGTATTCACCTGTCCTACAGTCATCCTTCCCCAGCCTGACATGTCTGATAACAGAGAACAATAGATTGTATTCACCTGTCCTACAGTCATCCTCCCCCAGCCTGACATGTCTGATAACAGAGAACAATAGATTGTATTCACCTGTCCTACAGTCATCCTCCCCCAGCCTGACATGCTTGATAATAGAGAACAATAGATTGTATTCACCTGTCCTACAGTCATCCTCCCCCAGCCTGACATGTCTGACAACAGAGAACAATAGATTGTATTTTCCTGTCCTACAGTCATCCTCTCCCCAGCCTGACATGTCTGACAACAGAGAACAATAGATTGTATTCTCCTGTCCTACAGTCATCCTCCCACAGATGTCTGATAACAGAGAACAATAGATTGTATTCACCTGTCCTACAGTCATCCTTCCCCAGCCTGACATGTCTGATAACAGAGAACAATAGATTGTATTCACCTGTCCTACAATCATTTTCTCTCCAGCCTGACATGTCTGATAACAGAGAACAATAGATTATATTCACCTGTCCTACAGTCATCCTCCCCCCAGCCTGACATGTCTGATAACAGAGAACAATAGATTGTATTCACCTGTCTTACTTTCATCCTCCCCCCAGCCTGACATGTCTGATCACAGAGAACAATAGATTGTATTCACCTGTCCTACAGTCATCCTCCCCCAGCCTGACATGTCTGATAACAGAGAACAATAGATTGTATTCACCTGTCCTACAGTCATCCTCCCCCAGCCTGACATGCTTGATAATAGAGAACAATAGATTGTATTCACCTGTCCTACAGTCATCCTCCCCCAGCCTGACATGTCTGACAACAGAGAACAATAGATTGTATTTTCCTGTCCTACAGTCATGCTCTCCCCAGCCTGACATGTCTGACAACAGAGAACAATAGATTGTATTCTCCTGTCCTACAGTCATCCTCCCACACATGTCTGATAACAGAGAACAATAGATTGTATTCACCTGTCCTACAGTCATCCTTCCACAGCCTGACATGTCTGATAACAGAGAACAATAGATTGTATTCACCTGTCCTACAGTCATTTTCTCCCCAGCCTGACATGTCTGATAACAGAGAACAATAGATTATATTCACCTGTCCTACAGTCATCCTCCCCCCAGCCTGACATGTCTGATAACAGAGAACAATAGATTGTATTCACCTGTCTTACTGTCATCCTCCCCCCAGCCTGACATGTCTGATCACAGAGAACAATAGATTGTATTCACCTGTCTTACAGTCATCCTCCCACAGCCTGACATGTCTGACAACAGAGAACAATAGATTGTATTCTCCTATCCTACAGTCATCCTCTCCCCAGCCTGACATGTCTGACAACAGAGAACAATAGATTGTATTCTCCTGTCCTACAGTCATCCTCCCCCAGATGTCTGATAACAGAGAACAATAGATTGTATTCACCTGTCCTACAGTCATCCTTCCCCAGCCTGCCATGTCTGATAACAGAGAACAATAGATTGTATTCTCCTGTCCTACAGTCATCCTCCCCAGCCTGACATGTCTGATAACAGAGAACAATAGATTGTATTCACCTGTCCTACAGTCATCCTCCTCCAGCCTGACATGTCTGATAACAAAGAACAATAGATTGTATTCACCTGTCCTACCGTCATCCTCCCCCAGCCTGACATGTCTGATAACAGAGAACAATAGATTGTATTCACCTGTCCTACAGTCATCCTCCCCCACCCTGACATGACTGATAAAAGGGAACAATAGATTATATTCACCTGTCCTACAGTCATCCTCTCCCAGCCTGACATGTCTGATAACAGAGAACAATATATTGTATTCACCTGTCCTACAGTCATTCTCCCCCAGCCTGACATGTCTGATAATAGAGAACAATAGATTGTATTCACCTGTCCTACAGTCATCCTCCCCAGCCTGACATGTCTGATAACAGAGAACAATAGATTGTATTCACCTGTCCTACAGTCACCCTCCCCCAGCCTGCCATGTCTGATAACAGGAAACAATAGACTGTGTTCACCTGTCCTACAGTCATCCTCTCCCAGCCTGACATGTCTGATAACAGGGAACAATAGATTGTATTCACCTGTCCTACAGTCATCCTCTCCCAGCCTGACATGTCTGATAACAGGGAACAATAGATTGTATTCTCCTGTCCTACAGTCATCCTCCCCCAGCCTGCCATGTCTTATAACAGGGAACAATAGATTGTATTCACCTGTCCTACAGTCATCCTCCCCCAGCCTGCCATGTCTGATAACAGGGATCAATAGATTGTATTCACCTGTCCTACAGTCATCCTCTCCCAGCCTGACATGTCTGATAACAGATAACAATAGATTGTATGCTCCTGTCCTACAGTCATCCTCCCCCAGCCTGGCAAGTCTGATAACAGAGAACAATAGATTGTATTCTCCTGTTCTACAGTCATCCTCTCCCCAGCCTGACATGTCTGATAACAGAGAACAATAGATTGTATTCACCTGTCCTACAGTCATCGTCCCCCCAGCCTGACATGGCTGACAACAGAGAACAATAGATTGTATTCACCTGTCCTACAGTCATCCTCTCCCAGCCTGACATGTCTGATAACAGAGAACAAGAGATTGTATTCTCCTGTCCTACAGTCATCCTCCCCCCAGCCTGACATGTCTGATAACAGAGAACAATAGATTGTATTCACCTGTCTTACTTTCATCCTCCCCCCAGCCTGACATGTCTGATCACAGAGAACAATAGATTGTATTCACCTGTCCTACAGTCATCCTCCCCCAGCCTGACATGTCTGATAACAGAGAACAATAGATTGTATTCACCTGTCCTACAGTCATCCTCCCCCAGCCTGACATGCTTGATAATAGAGAACAATAGATTGTATTCACCTGTCCTACAGTCATCCTCCCCCAGCCTGACATGTCTGACAACAGAGAACAATAGATTGTATTTTCCTGTCCTACAGTCATCCTCTCCCCAGCCTGACATGTCTGACAACAGATAACAATAGATTGTATTCTCCTGTCCTACAGTCATCCTCCCACAGATGTCTGATAACAGAGAACAATAGATTGTATTCACCTGTCCTACAGTCATCCTTCCCCAGCCTGACATGTCTGATAACAGAGAACAATAGATTGTATTCACCTGTCCTACAGTCATTTTCTCTCCAGCCTGACATGTCTGATAACAGAGAACAATAGATTGTATTCACCTGTCCTACAGTCATCCTCCCCCCAGCCTGACATGTCTGATAACAGAGAACAATAGATTGTATTCTCCTGTCCTACAGTCATCCTCTCCCCAGCCTGACATGTCTGACAACAGAGAACAATAGATTGTATTCTCCTGTCCTACAGTCATCCTCCCCCAGATGTCTGATAACAGAGAACAATAGATTGTATTCATCTGTCCTACAGTCATCCTTCCCCAGCCTGCCATGTCTGATAACAGAGAACAATAGATTGTATTCACATGTCCTACAGGCATTCTCTCTCCAGCCTGACATGTCTGATAACAGAGAACAATAGATTGTATTCACCTGTCCTACAGTCATCCTCCCCCCAGCCTGACATGTCTGATAACAGAGAACAATAGATTGTATTAACCTGTCCTACAGTCATCCTCCCCCAGCCTGACATGTCTGATAACAGAGAACAATAGATTGTATTCACCTGTCCTACAGTCATCCTTCCCCAGCCTGACATGTCTGATAACAGAGAACAATAGATTGTATTCACCTGTCCTACAGTCATCCTCCCCCAGCCTGACATGTCTGATAACAGAGAACAATAGATTGTATTCACCTGTCCTACAGTCATCCTCCCCCAGCCTGACATGCTTGATAATAGAGAACAATAGATTGTATTCACCTGTCCTACAGTCATCCTCCCCCAGCCTGACATGTCTGACAACAGAGAACAATAGATTGTATTTTCCTGTCCTACAGTCATCCTCTCCCCAGCCTGACATGTCTGACAACAGAGAACAATAGATTGTATTCTCCTGTCCTACAGTCATCCTCCCACAGATGTCTGATAACAGAGAACAATAGATTGTATTCACCTGTCCTACAGTCATCCTTCCCCAGCCTGACATGTCTGATAACAGAGAACAATAGATTGTATTCACCTGTCCTACAGTCATTTTCTCTCCAGCCTGACATGTCTGATAACAGAGAACAATAGATTATATTCACCTGTCCTACAGTCATCCTCCCCCCAGCCTGACATGTCTGATAACAGAGAACAATAGATTGTATTCACCTGTCTTACTTTCATCCTCCCCCCAGCCTGACATGTCTGATCACAGAGAACAATAGATTGTATTCACCTGTCCTACAGTCATCCTCCCCCAGCCTGACATGTCTGATAACAGAGAACAATAGATTGTATTCACCTGTCCTACAGTCATCCTCCCCCAGCCTGACATGCTTGATAATAGAGAACAATAGATTGTATTCACCTGTCCTACAGTCATCCTCCCCCAGCCTGACATGTCTGACAACAGAGAACAATAGATTGTATTTTCCTGTCCTACAGTCATCCTCTCCCCAGCCTGACATGTCTGACAACAGAGAACAATAGATTGTATTCTCCTGTCCTACAGTCATCCTCCCACAGATGTCTGATAACAGAGAACAATAGATTGTATTCACCTGTCCTACAGTCATCCTTCCACAGCCTGACATGTCTGATAACAGAGAACAATAGATTGTATTCACCTGTCCTACAGTCATTTTCTCTCCAGCCTGACATGTCTGATAACAGAGAACAATAGATTATATTCACCTGTCCTACAGTCATCCTCCCCCAGCCTGACATGTCTGATAACAGAGAACAATAGATTGTATTCACCTGTCTTACTGTCATCCTCCCCCCAGCCTGACATGTCTGATCACAGAGAACAATAGATTGTATTCACCTGTCTTACAGTCATCCTCCCACAGCCTGACATGTCTGACAACAGAGAACAATAGATTGTATTCTCCTGTCCTACAGTCATCCTCTCCCCAGCCTGACATGTCTGACAACAGAGAACAATAGATTGTATTCTCCTGTCCTACAGTCATCCTCCCCCAGATGTCTGATAACAGAGAACAATAGATTGTATTCACCTGTCCTACAGTCATCCTTCCCCAGCCTGCCATGTCTGATAACAGAGAACAATAGATTGTATTCTCCTGTCCTACAGTCATCCTCCCCAGCCTGACATGTCTGATAACAGAGAACAATAGATTGTATTCACCTGTCCTACAGTCATCCTCCTCCAGCCTGACATGTCTGATAACAAAGAACAATAGATTGTATTCACCTGTCCTACCGTCATCCTCCCCCAGCCTGACATGTCTGATAACAGAGAACAATAGATTGTATTCACCTGTCCTACAGTCATCCTCCCCCACCCTGACATGACTGATAAAAGGGAACAATAGATTATATTCACCTGTCCTACAGTCATCCTCTCCCAGCCTGACATGTCTGATAACAGAGAACAATATATTGTATTCACCTGTCCTACAGTCATTCTCCCCCAGCCTGACATGTCTGATAATAGAGAACAATAGATTGTATTCACCTGTCCTACAGTCATCCTCCCCAGCCTGACATGTCTGATAACAGAGAACAATAGATTGTATTCACCTGTCCTACAGTCACCCTCCCCCAGCCTGCCATGTCTGATAACAGGAAACAATAGACTGTGTTCACCTGTCCTACAGTCATCCTCTCCCAGCCTGACATGTCTGATAACAGGGAACAATAGATTGTATTCACCTGTCCTACAGTCATCCTCTCCCAGCCTGACATGTCTGATAACAGGGAACAATAGATTGTATTCTCCTGTCCTACAGTCATCCTCCCCCAGCCTGCCATGTCTTATAACAGGGAACAATAGATTGTATTCACCTGTCCTACAGTCATCCTCTCCCAGCCTGACATGTCTGATAACAGATAACAATAGATTGTATGCTCCTGTCCTACAGTCATCCTCCCCCAGCCTGGCAAGTCTGATAACAGAGAACAATAGATTGTATTCTCCTGTTCTACAGTCATCCTCTCCCCAGCCTGACATGTCTGATAACAGAGAACAATAGATTGTATTCACCTGTCCTACAGTCATCGTCCCCCCAGCCTGACATGGCTGACAACAGAGAACAATAGATTGTATTCACCTGTCCTACAGTCATCCTCTCCCAGCCTGACATGTCTGATAACAGAGAACAAGAGATTGTATTCTCCTGTCCTACAGTCATCCTCCCCCAGCCTGCCATGTCTTATAACAGGGAACAATAGATTGTATTCACCTGTCCTACAGTCATCCTCCCCCCAGCCTGACATGTCTAATAACAGAGAACAATAGATTGTATTCACCTGTCCTACAGTCATCCTCCCCCAGCCTGCCATGTCTGATAACAGGGATCAATAGATTGTATTCACCTGTCCTACAGTCATCCTCTCCCAGCCTGACATGTCTGATAACAGATAACAATAGATTGTATGCTCCTGTCCTACAGTCATCCTCCCCCAGCCTGGCAAGTCTGATAACAGAGAACAATAGATTGTATTCTCCTGTTCTACAGTCATCCTCTCCCCAGCCTGACATGTCTGATAACAGAGAACAATAGATTGTATTCACCTGTCCTACAGTCATCGTCCCCCCAGCCTGACATGGCTGACAACAGAGAACAATAGATTGTATTCACCTGTCCTACAGTCATCCTCCCCCCAGCCTGACATGTCTGATAACAGGGAACAATAGATTGTATTCACCTATCCTACAGTCATCCTCCCCCAGCCTGGCAAGTCTGATAACAGAGAACAATAGATTGTATTCACCTGTCCTACAGTCATCCTCCCCCTGCCTGCCATGTCTGATAACAGGGATCAATAGATTGTATTCACCTGTCCTACAGTCATCCTCTCCCCAGCCTGACATGTCTGACAACAGAGAACAATAGATTGTATTCTCCTGTCCTACAATCATCCTCCCACAGATGTCTGATAACAGAGAACAATAGATTGTATTCACCTGTCCCACAGTCATTTTCTCTCCAGCCTGACATGTCTGATAACAGAGAACAATAGATTATATTCACCTGTCCTACAGTCATCCTCCCCCCAGCCTGACATGTCTGATAACAGAGAACAATAGATTGTATTCACCTGTCTTACTGTCATCCTCCCCCCAGCCTGACATGTCTGATCACAGAGAACAATAGATTGTATTCACCTGTCTTACAGTCATCCTCCCACAGCCTGACATGTCTGACAACAGAGAACAATAGATTGTATTCTCCTGTCCTACAGTCATCCTCTCCCCAGCCTGACATGTCTGACAACAGAGAACAATAGATTGTATTCTCCTGTCCTACAGTCATCCTCCCACAGATGTCTGATAACAGAGAACAATAGATTGTATTCACCTGTCCTACAGTCATCCTTCCCCAGCCTGACATGTCTGATAACAGAGAACAATGGATTGTATTCACCTGTCCTACAGGCATTCTCTCTCCAGCCTGACATGTCTGATACAGAGAACAATAGATTGTATTCACCTGTCCTACAGTCATCCTCCCCCCAGCCTGACATGTCTGATAACAGAGAACAATAGATTGTATTCACCTGTCCTACAGTCATCCTCCCCAAGCCTGACATGTCTGATAACAGAGAACAATAGATTGTATTAACCTGTCTTACTGTCATCCTCCCCCCAGCCTGACATGTCTGATCACAGAGAACAATAGATTGTATTCACCTGTCCTACAGTCATCCTCCCCCAGCCTGACATGTCTGATAACAGAGAACAATAGATTGTATTCACCTGCCCTACAGTCATCCTCCCCCAGCCTGAGATGTCTGATAACAGAGAACAATAGATTGTATTCACCTGTCCTGCAGTCATCCTCCCCCAGCCTGACATGTCTGATAACAGAGAACAATAGATTGTATTCACCTGTCCTACAGTCATCCTCCCCAGCCTGACATGTCTGATAAAAGAGAACAATAGATTGTTTTCACCTGTCCTACAGTCATTCTCCCCCAGCCTGACATGTCTGATAACAGAGAACAATAGATTGTATTCACCTGTCCTACAGTCATCCTCCCCCAGCCATATATGTCTGATAACAGAGAACAATATATTGTATTCACCTGTCCTACAGTCATTCTCCCCCAGCCTGACATGTCTGATAACAGAGAACAATAGATTGTATTCACCTGTCCTACAGTCATCCTTCCCCAGCCTGCCATGTCTGATAACAGAGAACAATAGATTGTATTCACATGTCCTACAGGCATTCTCTCTCCAGCCTGACATGTCTGATAACAGAGAACAATAGATTGTATTAACCTGTCCTACAGTCATCCTCCCCCAGCCTGACATGTCTGATAACAGAGAACAATAGATTGTATTCACCTGTCCTACAGTCATCCTTCCCCAGCCTGACATGTCTGATAACAGAGAACAATAGATTGTATTCACCTGTCCTACAGTCATCCTCTCCCAGCCTGACATATCTGATAACAGAGAACAATAGATTTTATTCAAATGATCAACGGAGGAAAGTTCAGGGGCGTCAGGAGCCAAGGAGAAGGCCCACTCTTGGGGCCCTTCCTGGAGTCAGGATATAATGATACCCACCCGCTGGTTCTCGGAACCTGAGGAGTGAGGTCTTAGGCGGAAATAAAGTCTGCAACTCTCCCGGAAGGAGAGAAAAGTCTTACGGTCCCCTGAGAACCGGTCAGGTAACTTGAGGTTGGGTTCTAAAGGTGAGGTGAGGGGTACTACAAAGGCAGCGTCAGACTGATTGACCCTCTGAGCCAGGGCCTGGACCTGTAGGGAGAGGCCCTGCATCTGCTGGGTCAGGGTCTCAAGGGGGTCCATGATAGCGTCAGCGTAGAAGAAATGGTAG
>NW_027464370.1:0-83856 GCF_050947455.1 Rhinoderma darwinii
GAAAACCGTGGCCGATGGCACCCTGGAAGAGAATGGCCCTGTGGTCAGAGAAGAAGCAGGGGACCATGGAGTGCCCATGCTGCTTGACTGCCCGGGAGGTGAACACAAAGTCAATCCGAGAACGAAGTGAGCCATCGGGTCGGCTCCATGAATAGTTCACAGAGCCGATCCCCATGGAGCCCACAACGTCCTGCAAGGATGCTTCGGTTACCATCTCGATAAGCAGTTTGGAACTGACATCCAGCTTGATTGAAGTGCCGGAACTTCGTCCATCCTCTTCGATGGGGCAGTTGAAGTCCCCGGCCATCACCACTGCCCTAGTGGTGGCGAGCTGGGTCCGCAGGGTCTGGAATAGTTCCAGGCGCTCAGCCTTCATAGGGGGAGCGTACACGTTGATGAGCCTAATCGGCTCTCCCGCCCAGGAACCGTCTACGACCAACAAGCGGCCGCAGACGAGCTCCTGGACAGAGTCAACAGTAAATACGCTTCCCCTAATCAGGATGGCAACCCCTGCAGACTTACAGTCGCCCCCACCAGACCAGTAGGACGGGCCATGGGTCCACTGCCTGGCCAGATGATGGTATGACCTGGAAGAGGGGAGAGTACATTCCTGCAGCATAAATACATCACTCGACTGCTTGGAAAGAAAAGTTAGCACCATCTGACATCTAGTCCTATCTCTAACACTCCTCACATTGAGGCTAAAGATGTTAAGTTTAGCAGCCATGGGGGAGAATAAAGAAGGTTAGTGCAAACGATACACCTTAGTTACCAGTCCGGTCGGGCGGATCCTCCTCTCTGGAGCCTGGCGGGTCCGGAAGATCCAGCAGGCCCTCTGACAAAAATTGTTCCAGGATTGTAGCCACCTGGATGTCTGTTGTGAAGTCGATGACCTCAGGTTCAGACACGAGTTCCTCCACCATCTGCTCCATTTCCTCCTGCTGCGCAAGGGAATCTTCGCAGATTTCCACGACTTGTCTCTTTGAGGACTCAGCAGCTGGGCTGTCCCTCACCTTTCTCTTCCTCTGGATGGCACCTGAGGAGACAAGAGGGGGAAAATCCTCCAGGGAGAGGACTCCAGCAGCTGGAGGGGAAGATGTTAGTGCTGCTGGAGCTGGGGAGAAGGGAGGCTGGGTTGGGAGAGGTGCAGGTGACAGGACCACTGAGATGGGTGGGTAGGAGAAGGTGAGAGCCTCAGTGGGGGTGACAGGGGTTGGGGACGGGGGGGTGGGGAGGGCCGGGCGAGGGAGGGTGGGAAGGGTAGGGCGAGGGAGGGCCGGGAGAGGGGGGGGAGGGACTGTCGTCTTCTTACCATCCTTCTTTTTCCCGGTCTTCTGTGCCGCTGGAGCTCTGGCTGGGGCGGGGTTCCCTCTGGCTGGAGCTTTCGCTGCTACAGTTGCCCAGGATCGATCCCTCTTCGGGCAGTCCTTGTAAGAGTGGGCTGCTTGTCCGCAGAGGTTGCACATTGTCCGTTTCGGGCAGTCTTTGGTCTCGTGTCCTGTTACCCGGCAGTTCTTGCAGGCGTCCTCCTTGCAGTCCTTCACCGAATGACCCTTCTTGCTGCATCTCCTGCAGATCTGCGGCATGTCCGGGTAATAGATGAGGCCGTAGGAGTTGCCCAGCGAGAATGACTGGGGCAGGTGCTGGAGGCCGTCTTCCGCGCTCGAATCCTTGTTCAGTCGGACGATTACCGACCACTTGCCAGTCCAGAAGCCGAGTCCGTTCAGGATGTGGGTGGGTTCCCTCACCACTGTGCAGAACCGCTTCAGGAGCGTGGTGATGTCTTTGCCGGGGGTGTGTGGGTTCCGCATTGAGACCGTCACCCGCCTTTCCTCTCTTTGGACAGGGCAGTTGCCCACAAAGCGAGAGAAAGGGGATTCAGGCCTCGCCGCTTTCACCATCTCCCAGTACCTTCTGCAGATGTTGATCGAAGCGAAGGTCACGAAGAACATCCCGGTCATGAAGGCCTGGATACTGATGGTCTCCGGCTTAGCGAAGCCCTGATCCAGGAGCATCTTCTGGCAGAACACTTCTTCCGTCATGTCCGGCACTCTCCCGTCCACCTCCTTGAGCTTCAGGGCCACCGTCTGCTTCATCCAGGGCTCCAGGGTTGGAGCAGCCTGGTTCGGCTTCCTGGTGGCCTGTTGGCTTGAGGAGGCTTCAGGAGGAGATGTCCTGGCCTGGGCCGGCTCACCTGGTCCATCAGCCTTCTCCTTCTGGGTGGCAGGGTTGCTGGTTGAGGCCATGGCTTCTTCCAGCTGTTCCTGTCGCTTGGGGAGGATCTTCGATAGCTCTTTCCCGAAGGGGGCGGAGCTATGCAAATCTTCTCCTTGCTGGCCGAGGTTCTTCCACGAAATTTCTTCCGCAGCGGTTCCTCGTCGAGCTTCTTCTTCTGCGGCCGAGCTTCTTCGAAGATCCCCTTCAGCAGCGGCTCTTCTCCGAAGTTCTCCTTCTTCTTCCCGGCAGCGATCTCCCGGAGCTTCTTCCTCGATGGCGGCTTCTCCCTTCTGGATCGTCGTCTTCGCTGGTTCTTCTCCGCAGTTCGTCGCCGGCTTCGTCTGGAACGCTCTTGGATCGCTAAGCTAGTGTTTATAGCCCCCAGTGGTTCTCCGAGCTATCTATCCTTACAAGGACTGATAAGAACAGATACTACACTTGATCTTAGCCAAAAGGCCGAGAAGCGATAACCCGAGCGGCCCTTGCCTTGCCCGAGCCTGTCCCATACTGCTGTTCACCCCTTGCAGCGATTGATTCAGCCTACTCCTAGGCAATTCCATGGGGCCCTGCAGGCTCACACACATTTACAGCTACTAAGCGGGAGGGAGGTGAATAAAGGCCGGAGAGGAAGCTACACAGGATTTGCTTCTTTTGCTTGCACCACAATGCAGTGCTGAAAGAGGAGGAATCTACATAAAAACGCCTTCCTGGCAACGCCCAAATGCCCTCCTGCCATGCAGATAAACACTGGCAGCGGCAGCAAGTGCATGCCCACAGCCACCCCTTGTTCCTTCACACCTTGTATCAGCTTTAATCCAGTCCAGTGCTGCCTGCTGAGCAGCACTGACCAACACTGCCTGGGCCCAGGCTTTTATCTATCTCTGAGGCCCCATTATGATGTCAGAAAGCTGGCTCTGGAATCCTGAGGGCTCCACTATGACACGTGCAAAGTTCCGTCTGAACTTTATATAAGACGGTGAGGCTCAGTCAGTCACTCAGTGTTGCCTGAGAGGGCAACACTGCAACAGCCGGCCGCCAGGCTGTCTTTTTTTTGCACATTTATTTGCCTCCAGGAGGCCACAAGAGGGAGACAAGGGACTGCAAAATGGAAAATAAGCATCCACCAACTTTACAGACAACTTCTCCTTGCTCCTACAACCTCCATCCTTGCACAGTTTGTTATTCTTCCAGGTAACAAAGTAACAAATCCAAATTGCTGCTCTCTTTGTAGGCAAGCAAGGGTTTGTTGCAACTGCAATTCTTACTTCTTCTTGAAATGTAGGGACGACAGTACATTCCATCACATCCATCTAGTGTACACAGGTAGGTCCATTGTGGCGGGTAGGCGGCTGGCTGCTTTAATGGCTGTTTGCTGTTCCCCTACTCCACTCCACTCCACTATTTGACTGTGGTGCTGCATCAATCAGTGGCTGGCTCAGGTGCAGCTCTTTAACTTACCTAGGAGGGAGGGCGGAGAGAAGACAAGGAAGGTGAATGAGCTGTTCCAATGTGAAATGCCGGAAACACAGAAACACAGAAGACACACACACACACACACACACACACAACAAGAGGTGGCAATGTATTCATTAATTGCATTTAATAAATGAGCTCATTATCACACATGACTGTACAAATGCATTGTCCAACAGGTGTTGAAATAATGGGATTAAAAGGGGAGATCCCATCAGAAAGACAAAAACAATAGCAAACACAAATAGCACTTTTGGAATCTGATTTTAGTCAACACATAAGGGAAGGGTGCACCGGTCCTGGAAATACTGCAATACCAGGTCAATGCGTGGAGTGGACAGAGCAAGCTCTATTTCCATCTCCCTGTTCTAAAAATCCATTTAATATATGGTCCCCAGATAGGGGACGTATCAGATATTAAACTGATAAGAACAGATACTACACTTGATCTTAGCCAAAAGGCCGAGAAGCGATAACCCGAGCGGCCCTTGCCTTGCCCGAGCCTGTCCCATACTGCTGTTCACCCCTTGCAGCGATTGATTCAGCCTACTCCTAGGCAATTCCATGGGGCCCTGCAGGCTCACACACATTTACAGCTACTAAGCGGGAGGGAGGTGAATAAAGGCCGGAGAGGAAGCTACACAGGATTTGCTTCTTTTGCTTGCACCACAATGCAGTGCTGAAAGAGGAGGAATCTACATAAAAACGCCTTCCTGGCAACGCCCAAATGCCCTCCTGCCATGCAGATAAACACTGGCAGCGGCAGCAAGTGCATGCCCACAGCCACCCCTTGTTCCTTCACACCTTGTATCAGCTTTAATCCAGTCCAGTGCTGCCTGCTGAGCAGCACTGACCAACACTGCCTGGGCCCAGGCTTTTATCTATCTCTGAGGCCCCATTATGATGTCAGAAAGCTGGCTCTGGAATCCTGAGGGCTCCACTATGACACGTGCAAAGTTCCGTCTGAACTTTATATAAGACGGTGAGGCTCAGTCAGTCACTCAGTGTTGCCTGAGAGGGCAACACTGCAACAGCCGGCCGCCAGGCTGTCTTTTTTTTGCACATTTATTTGCCTCCAGGAGGCCACAAGAGGGAGACAAGGGACTGCAAAATGGAAAATAAGCATCCACCAACTTTACAGACAACTTCTCCTTGCTCCTACAACCTCCATCCTTGCACAGTTTGTTATTCTTCCAGGTAACAAAGTAACAAATCCAAATTGCTGCTCTCTTTGTAGGCAAGCAAGGGTTTGTTGCAACTGCAATTCTTACTTCTTCTTGAAATGTAGGGACGACAGTACATTCCATCACATCCATCTAGTGTACACAGGTAGGTCCATTGTGGCGGGTAGGCGGCTGGCTGCTTTAATGGCTGTTTGCTGTTCCCCTACTCCACTCCACTCCACTATTTGACTGTGGTGCTGCATCAATCAGTGGCTGGCTCAGGTGCAGCTCTTTAACTTACCTAGGAGGGAGGGCGGAGAGAAGACAAGGAAGGTGAATGAGCTGTTCCAATGTGAAATGCCGGAAACACAGAAACACAGAAGACACACACACACACACACACACACACAACAAGAGGTGGCAATGTATTCATTAATTGCATTTAATAAATGAGCTCATTATCACACATGACTGTACAAATGCATTGTCCAACAGGTGTTGAAATAATGGGATTAAAAGGGGAGATCCCATCAGAAAGACAAAAACAATAGCAAACACAAATAGCACTTTTGGAATCTGATTTTAGTCAACACATAAGGGAAGGGTGCACCGGTCCTGGAAATACTGCAATACCAGGTCAATGCGTGGAGTGGACAGAGCAAGCTCTATTTCCATCTCCCTGTTCTAAAAATCCATTTAATATATGGTCCCCAGATAGGGGACGTATCAGATATTAAACTGATAAGAACAGATACTACACTTGATCTTAGCCAAAAGGCCGAGAAGCGATAACCCGAGCGGCCCTTGCCTTGCCCGAGCCTGTCCCATACTGCTGTTCACCCCTTGCAGCGATTGATTCAGCCTACTCCTAGGCAATTCCATGGGGCCCTGCAGGCTCACACACATTTACAGCTACTAAGCGGGAGGGAGGTGAATAAAGGCCGGAGAGGAAGCTACACAGGATTTGCTTCTTTTGCTTGCACCACAATGCAGTGCTGAAAGAGGAGGAATCTACATAAAAACGCCTTCCTGGCAACGCCCAAATGCCCTCCTGCCATGCAGATAAACACTGGCAGCGGCAGCAAGTGCATGCCCACAGCCACCCCTTGTTCCTTCACACCTTGTATCAGCTTTAATCCAGTCCAGTGCTGCCTGCTGAGCAGCACTGACCAACACTGCCTGGGCCCAGGCTTTTATCTATCTCTGAGGCCCCATTATGATGTCAGAAAGCTGGCTCTGGAATCCTGAGGGCTCCACTATGACACGTGCAAAGTTCCGTCTGAACTTTATATAAGACGGTGAGGCTCAGTCAGTCACTCAGTGTTGCCTGAGAGGGCAACACTGCAACAGCCGGCCGCCAGGCTGTCTTTTTTTTGCACATTTATTTGCCTCCAGGAGGCCACAAGAGGGAGACAAGGGACTGCAAAATGGAAAATAAGCATCCACCAACTTTACAGACAACTTCTCCTTGCTCCTACAACCTCCATCCTTGCACAGTTTGTTATTCTTCCAGGTAACAAAGTAACAAATCCAAATTGCTGCTCTCTTTGTAGGCAAGCAAGGGTTTGTTGCAACTGCAATTCTTACTTCTTCTTGAAATGTAGGGACGACAGTACATTCCATCACATCCATCTAGTGTACACAGGTAGGTCCATTGTGGCGGGTAGGCGGCTGGCTGCTTTAATGGCTGTTTGCTGTTCCCCTACTCCACTCCACTCCACTATTTGACTGTGGTGCTGCATCAATCAGTGGCTGGCTCAGGTGCAGCTCTTTAACTTACCTAGGAGGGAGGGCGGAGAGAAGACAAGGAAGGTGAATGAGCTGTTCCAATGTGAAATGCCGGAAACACAGAAACACAGAAGACACACACACACACACACACACACACAACAAGAGGTGGCAATGTATTCATTAATTGCATTTAATAAATGAGCTCATTATCACACATGACTGTACAAATGCATTGTCCAACAGGTGTTGAAATAATGGGATTAAAAGGGGAGATCCCATCAGAAAGACAAAAACAATAGCAAACACAAATAGCACTTTTGGAATCTGATTTTAGTCAACACATAAGGGAAGGGTGCACCGGTCCTGGAAATACTGCAATACCAGGTCAATGCGTGGAGTGGACAGAGCAAGCTCTATTTCCATCTCCCTGTTCTAAAAATCCATTTAATATATGGTCCCCAGATAGGGGACGTATCAGATATTAAACTGATAAGAACAGATTTTTTGATTGAAAAATGCTTTATTGACAATCAATCGTCATCATACAAACATTACTGCGACGCAGCGCGAGCCATGAAGCAGCAAATAATAAATAATAACAGTCGTCAAACATAACATGACAGTATAATACACAGTACAGGCTAGCCTATGCTATACATTACACCACATGCTACACTAACATTCTTGCATTCACTAAAGCCAAACAACAAAGCATTACAGACAAGTGATGGGATAGGGGAGTGGGTAGGAGGGGATAGGGAAGCGGGAAATCACAGGCCCGAAGCTTTATTGAAAGACAACACACAAGAAGGGAGAGTGGGGGGAAGGGGAGTATCAGTCCTCTTCCTCATCGACGTCCGGGCTGTCCCAGGTGGAATAGTCTCTGAGCAGGCTGTGGATCAGCCTGCGGCAGTCCTGGACGGACACACTCTCTCTCCGCAAAATCAGACGATTCCTGGCGAACCATATAGCGTCCTTAAAACAGTTCATAAGGCGCCAGGCTTCCTGGATTGCTCCATCCGTGGTATTCCCAGGAAATAGTCCATAAAGTACCGAGCGGTACGACAGTCTGTTCCTGGGAACTGAGTCCTTGAGTTCGTGTTCCAAGGCTTTCAACAGACCCTGTGCAAAGGGGCACTGCCAGAAAATGTGCAAAGATGTTTCCTCCGTGAAGGGGCACCTGGGGCAGTACCGGGTCTTGCACAGGTTGCGGGCATGCATGAATGACCTAAGAGGCAGTCCTCCCTGGATGGCCATCCATGAAATGTCCTTGTGCCCGTTGGTCAACCTGCCAGATGACACGTTAGTCCAAACAGTCTCCAACGTGTCGGCATGAAGCCCTGGAACAAACTCCAGTGAGTCCTTTGCTCTGATGTGCTTGTGGATCGTCTTAGGTTTCCACAAGTCGGGCTTAAGACCCTCCAGTTGATGCTCCCTCACAAACCGGACGACATCTCCGTAGAACCAGGGAGCGTGCCAGTTGTAAGGGAAGGAGCTGTCCCACTTATCCCAGCCAAAACCTCGCCAGAGGGGAAGGAGGAAGTAGCGGGACATGGCCTTGCCCGCAGAGCCGTTTGCTGTCCTCAGAGTCCTACGAACACAGTCACATACAAAAGCGATACGCAGCAGAGTGGGAATGTCGGGTATACCCTTCCCACCTTTGCGGGGCTCCTTGTACATAACAGTCCGCTTTACTCTGTCCATTTTCGAGCCCCAGATGAAGCGAAACACAGTCCTGGTAATGGCCCTCGAGACCGTTGCAAGAGGGGGCCATGCCTGTGCAGTGTATTGTAGCACAGGCAAGACTTCGTTACGCAGGACCATTGCTTTGCCCTCAATAGTGAGTTGTCTGAGGCTCCACAGTCCGATCCTTTGGTTGACTTTGGCCAAGCGTTCTTCCCACGACTTTAGGGCTGCACCTTCCTTACCGAACCAGACTCCCAGAATTTTGATGAAGTCCGGCTTGATAGTAAACGGGAAGGAGGCAGGAGAAGGCAGGTACCACTTTCCGAAGAGCATGGCTTCCGACTTCCCGCAGTTGACTTTTGCCCCTGAAGCGCGTCCGAACTCCTCACAGGTCTGGACGAGTGCAGTCACCGAACTCTGGTCAGCGCAGAAGACGGTCACGTCGTCCATGTACAGCGAGCATTTGACCTCGAAGTGTCCTGGACCTGGTGCGGTGATCCCTCTGATCTCTCCATTCTGCCGGATAGCCTCTGCGAAGAGCTCTATAACACAAACAAAAAGGAGAGGTGAAAGAGGACAGCCTTGTCTAACCCCCGACGATACAGGAAAGGGGTCAGTCTTCCAGCCGTTCACCAGCACCGAGCTGTAAATGTCGCAATACATCAGGTTAACATACAAACAGAACAACCTGCCAAGCCGCAGCCTACGCAGAGCCTTACCCATGAATTCGTGAGAGACCCGGTCAAAAGCCTTCTCCTGATCCAGACTGACCAGGGCCGCGTGTGTACGGCGGCTTTGCATGTAATGCACTGTGTCCCTCACCAGGGCAAGACTGTCGGCCACCCTACGGCCAGGAATGCCGCAGGTTTGGTCCGATCCGATGATCTGTCCGATGACAACCTTCAGTCTGTTGGTCAATACTTTGGCGAGGATCTTGTAGTCCACGTTCAGGAGAGAGATGGGACGCCAGTTTTTCAGGTCACATCTCTCCCCCTTCCGCTTATACAAGATCGTGATCATGCCTTCTCTCAAGGACGGTGGCATTCTACCCTCCACCACCATCTCCTCATAGAGCTCCAGCAGGTCCGGACAGATCAAGTCCCCCAGCGCTACATAGAGCTCTGCTGGGAGACCATCACTGCCCGGGGTCCTGCCGGGTCTGAAGGATTTAGCGGCAGAGAGCAGTTCCTCCACCGTCAGGGGTACGTCCATAGCCTCCGTACCTGCAGGATCAAGATGATTAGTGATACCTGACAGGAATTTATCGGCGGCTTCGGGGTCAGTGGTTTTCCGGGAGTAGAGGCTTCGGTAGTAGTCTGTGACGACTCCCATCACCTCCTTCTTCCCAGAATGCATGTTTCCGGTCTCATCTCGGAGTTCCTTCAGGGGCGTGTGGCCGGCATGGAGTTTCCTGAAAAAGAACGAGTTACATTTCTCACCCTTCTCCAGGTTCTCCACCTTGGAACGAAAGACAATTCGCTTGGATTCCTCCTCAAAGTGCCTTTTCAGGCCCTTTTTGGCTTCCTCCAGCTCCTTCCTGACGTCCCAGCCGCATTGAAGGAGGTCTTGCAGGGATCGCAGCTGACGCTGCATCTCTCTGAAGTCTCTCTTCCTCTCACACGCCTGTTGACGACTTTTTGCCTGAAAGAAACAACGAAATTCAACTTTAACATATTCCCACCAGTCACAGGTTTTGTCAAAGAAAACTTTATCATTCCTCCAAACAATATAGGCGTCTCTAAGTTCCGCCAGTACCTCTTCTCTTTCCAGCAGGGCACAATTCAGCTTCCAGGAGCCAGGGCCGGGAGGAAAACCGTGGCCGATGGCACCCTGGAAGAGAATGGCCCTGTGGTCAGAGAAGAAGCAGGGGACCATGGAGTGCCCATGCTGCTTGACTGCCCGGGAGGTGAACACAAAGTCAATCCGAGAACGAAGTGAGCCATCGGGTCGGCTCCATGAATAGTTCACAGAGCCGATCCCCATGGAGCCCACAACGTCCTGCAAGGATGCTTCGGTTACCATCTCGATAAGCAGTTTGGAACTGACATCCAGCTTGATTGAAGTGCCGGAACTTCGTCCATCCTCTTCGATGGGGCAGTTGAAGTCCCCGGCCATCACCACTGCCCTAGTGGTGGCGAGCTGGGTCCGCAGGGTCTGGAATAGTTCCAGGCGCTCAGCCTTCATAGGGGGAGCGTACACGTTGATGAGCCTAATCGGCTCTCCCGCCCAGGAACCGTCTACGACCAACAAGCGGCCGCAGACGAGCTCCTGGACAGAGTCAACAGTAAATACGCTTCCCCTAATCAGGATGGCAACCCCTGCAGACTTACAGTCGCCCCCACCAGACCAGTAGGACGGGCCATGGGTCCACTGCCTGGCCAGATGATGGTATGACCTGGAAGAGGGGAGAGTACATTCCTGCAGCATAAATACATCACTCGACTGCTTGGAAAGAAAAGTTAGCACCATCTGACATCTAGTCCTATCTCTAACACTCCTCACATTGAGGCTAAAGATGTTAAGTTTAGCAGCCATGGGGGAGAATAAAGAAGGTTAGTGCAAACGATACACCTTAGTTACCAGTCCGGTCGGGCGGATCCTCCTCTCTGGAGCCTGGCGGGTCCGGAAGATCCAGCAGGCCCTCTGACAAAAATTGTTCCAGGATTGTAGCCACCTGGATGTCTGTTGTGAAGTCGATGACCTCAGGTTCAGACACGAGTTCCTCCACCATCTGCTCCATTTCCTCCTGCTGCGCAAGGGAATCTTCGCAGATTTCCACGACTTGTCTCTTTGAGGACTCAGCAGCTGGGCTGTCCCTCACCTTTCTCTTCCTCTGGATGGCACCTGAGGAGACAAGAGGGGGAAAATCCTCCAGGGAGAGGACTCCAGCAGCTGGAGGGGAAGATGTTAGTGCTGCTGGAGCTGGGGAGAAGGGAGGCTGGGTTGGGAGAGGTGCAGGTGACAGGACCACTGAGATGGGTGGGTAGGAGAAGGTGAGAGCCTCAGTGGGGGTGACAGGGGTTGGGGACGGGGGGGTGGGGAGGGCCGGGCGAGGGAGGGTGGGAAGGGTAGGGCGAGGGAGGGCCGGGAGAGGGGGGGGAGGGACTGTCGTCTTCTTACCATCCTTCTTTTTCCCGGTCTTCTGTGCCGCTGGAGCTCTGGCTGGGGCGGGGTTCCCTCTGGCTGGAGCTTTCGCTGCTACAGTTGCCCAGGATCGATCCCTCTTCGGGCAGTCCTTGTAAGAGTGGGCTGCTTGTCCGCAGAGGTTGCACATTGTCCGTTTCGGGCAGTCTTTGGTCTCGTGTCCTGTTACCCGGCAGTTCTTGCAGGCGTCCTCCTTGCAGTCCTTCACCGAATGACCCTTCTTGCTGCATCTCCTGCAGATCTGCGGCATGTCCGGGTAGTAGATGAGGCCGTAGGAGTTGCCCAGCGAGAATGACTGGGGCAGGTGCTGGAGGCCGTCTTCCGCGCTCGAATCCTTGTTCAGTCGGACGATTACCGACCACTTGCCAGTCCAGAAGCCGAGTCCGTTCAGGATGTGGGTGGGTTCCCTCACCACTGTGCAGAACCGCTTCAGGAGCGTGGTGATGTCTTTGCCGGGGGTGTGTGGGTTCCGCATTGAGACCGTCACCCGCCTTTCCTCTCTTTGGACAGGGCAGTTGCCCACAAAGCGAGAGAAAGGGGATTCAGGCCTCGCCGCTTTCACCATCTCCCAGTACCTTCTGCAGATGTTGATCGAAGCGAAGGTCACGAAGAACATCCCGGTCATGAAGGCCTGGATACTGATGGTCTCCGGCTTAGCGAAGCCCTGGTCCAGGAGCATCTTCTGGCAGAACACTTCTTCCGTCATGTCCGGCACTCTCCCGTCCACCTCCTTGAGCTTCAGGGCCACCGTCTGCTTCATCCAGGGCTCCAGGGTTGGAGCAGCCTGGTTCGGCTTCCTGGTGGCCTGTTGGCTTGAGGAGGCTTCAGGAGGAGATGTCCTGGCCTGGGCCGGCTCACCTGGTCCATCAGCCTTCTCCTTCTGGGTGGCAGGGTTGCTGGTTGAGGCCATGGCTTCTTCCAGCTGTTCCTGTCGCTTGGGGAGGATCTTCGATAGCTCTTTCCCGAAGGGGGCGGAGCTATGCAAATCTTCTCCTTGCTGGCCGAGGTTCTTCCACGAAATTTCTTAAGCAGCGGTTCCTCGTCGAGCTTCTTCTTCTGCGGCCGAGCTTCTTCGAAGATCCCCTTCAGCAGCGGCTCTTCTCCAAAGTTCTCCTTCTTCTTCCCGGCAGCGATCTCCCGGAGCTTCTTCCTCGATGGCGGCTTCTCCCTTCTGGATCGTCGTCTTCGCTGGTTCTTCTCCGCAGTTCGTCGCCGGCTTCGTCTGGAACGCTCTTGGATCGCTAAGCTAGTGTTTATAGCCCCCAGTGGTTCTCCGAGCTATCTATCCTTACAAGGACTGATAAGAACAGATACTACACTTGATCTTAGCCAAAAGGCCGAGAAGCGATAACCCGAGCGGCCCTTGCCTTGCCCGAGCCTGTCCCATACTGCTGTTCACCCCTTGCAGCGATTGATTCAGCCTACTCCTAGGCAATTCCATGGGGCCCTGCAGGCTCACACACATTTACAGCTACTAAGCGGGAGGGAGGTGAATAAAGGCCGGAGAGGAAGCTACACAGGATTTGCTTCTTTTGCTTGCACCACAATGCAGTGCTGAAAGAGGAGGAATCTACATAAAAACGCCTTCCTGGCAACGCCCAAATGCCCTCCTGCCATGCAGATAAACACTGGCAGCGGCAGCAAGTGCATGCCCACAGCCACCCCTTGTTCCTTCACACCTTGTATCAGCTTTAATCCAGTCCAGTGCTGCCTGCTGAGCAGCACTGACCAACACTGCCTGGGCCCAGGCTTTTATCTATCTCTGAGGCCCCATTATGATGTCAGAAAGCTGGCTCTGGAATCCTGAGGGCTCCACTATGACACGTGCAAAGTTCCGTCTGAACTTTATATAAGACGGTGAGGCTCAGTCAGTCACTCAGTGTTGCCTGAGAGGGCAACACTGCAACAGCCGGCCGCCAGGCTGTCTTTTTTTTGCACATTTATTTGCCTCCAGGAGGCCACAAGAGGGAGACAAGGGACTGCAAAATGGAAAATAAGCATCCACCAACTTTACAGACAACTTCTCCTTGCTCCTACAACCTCCATCCTTGCACAGTTTGTTATTCTTCCAGGTAACAAAGTAACAAATCCAAATTGCTGCTCTCTTTGTAGGCAAGCAAGGGTTTGTTGCAACTGCAATTCTTACTTCTTCTTGAAATGTAGGGACGACAGTACATTCCATCACATCCATCTAGTGTACACAGGTAGGTCCATTGTGGCGGGTAGGCGGCTGGCTGCTTTAATGGCTGTTTGCTGTTCCCCTACTCCACTCCACTCCACTATTTGACTGTGGTGCTGCATCAATCAGTGGCTGGCTCAGGTGCAGCTCTTTAACTTACCTAGGAGGGAGGGCGGAGAGAAGACAAGGAAGGTGAATGAGCTGTTCCAATGTGAAATGCCGGAAACACAGAAACACAGAAGACACACACACACACACACACACACACAACAAGAGGTGGCAATGTATTCATTAATTGCATTTAATAAATGAGCTCATTATCACACATGACTGTACAAATGCATTGTCCAACAGGTGTTGAAATAATGGGATTAAAAGGGGAGATCCCATCAGAAAGACAAAAACAATAGCAAACACAAATAGCACTTTTGGAATCTGATTTTAGTCAACACATAAGGGAAGGGTGCACCGGTCCTGGAAATACTGCAATACCAGGTCAATGCGTGGAGTGGACAGAGCAAGCTCTATTTCCATCTCCCTGTTCTAAAAATCCATTTAATATATGGTCCCCAGATAGGGGACGTATCAGATATTAAACTGATAAGAACAGATTTTTTTTTTTTCTTAATAACCATTCAGTTAGATACGAAGCGAAAACTTAAGTTTTTCAATCTGAATAATCAAAAAAACGATATCGCTTATATCAATCATCTCTATGGTTACTCTTTAAATTTGTTCTTTTATTTAATTCCAAAGGAAAGACAATGCATTACAGAAATAACAGATGACAAAACAACATTATTTATAGCGGATTAATGCTTTCCACTTTTTGAATTTCCAAATCCCTTCGGAATCAACATTGCCACCACCGCGCTGCTTATCCCATAAATATTTGACATATAACCGGGACAAAAATATCTTAACACAATCATTTACAGACACAACCTTTCTTTTAAATACCAAAAGATTCCTCACATCCCACAGACTTTCCATCACACATACCATTATTAACCATAATATTCTATCTTTAGCTCTACTACATGCACCCATCCCAAACATTGCCACCTTCCAATTCACATATGTTACACCTGCCAACTCTTTACACAAACCCCCTACTCTCTTCCATACTTCATAAGAGAAGTCACAATCCCATATTAGATGGCGTATGCTCTCACTAGCCCCACACCCCTCCCTAGGGCACACTTCATGTCTAATGAGATCCCGCTGCTTTTGGACTTGTCTCACAGGCAGTATATTATGTAATGACATCCACACTACATCCCGTTGGCGATTTGACACCCCTACAATATCCAAATTCTTCCATACTGCATCCGCTTCACCTGACCGCAGCCCATCAATATTACATGCAAGCTCATTCGCCCGCATTCTTTTCATCACACCATTCTTATTCTTGAAATCCACCATAGGTACAGATAGTAAATCATACTTCCTCACAAACCATTCAATCTTCATGTACCACACAGGACATTTAAATGCCACAGGCACTCTTGCATCCCTCTTCACCCAATTTAACCCGAAAAGCGTCCATCCAGCCAAATACCTCATCATATACGCAGTTTTGTTATTCCGCTCAATCAACACCGTCACTACCTTCACATAACTCAACCCCAAGAAAACCTCAATATTTGGGAAATTCATTCCACCATGCTCGCACAATTTATATAGATACTCCCGCTTCAACTTTTCCATCCTGCATCCCCAAAAAAAAGTAAAAACCATTTTCTCTGCTTTTTTTATTTTCCTGGTTGAAAAGGGAAAAATCACTGCACAAAAGAGCAGGATTGGCAAAATAACTGACTTAATGATTAAGGTTTTACCAGAAAACGTCAAACTACGCATACGCCAGAAATTCAACTTTCGCTCAATCCGCATACCACATTCATCCCAACTCTCGTTCCCCTTTAAGTTTTCATTGAATAAAATACCCAAAACCCTAATTGCGCCTTGTTCACACTTTACACCATCCATTCTAACATTACTGTCACCAAAACACTTAAAAATGCTTTTACTCCAGTTCACTCTAAAAGCGGACGCACTACAGAAAAGATCTAACACCAATCTAGCCCTAGTCAAACTAGCTAGAGACTCACTCACAATGACCACATCGTCCATATAAGCTAGAGTTTTCACCACCTTACCTCCACTACCAGGTATCAGCAAGCCCCTCATCACCTTCTCTTTCCTAAACATACACAACAAAACTTCAATTACGCTAATAAAAAGAACGGGGGACATCGGACAACCTTGTCTGACTCCCGATTTAATTCTCACTTTACCACTCAAAAACCCATTCACCAAAAATTCGCTCGTCACTCCTCCATACAAGCATCTTACTGCACTCACAAACTTGCTATGAAAACCCATTTTATTCAACACACCAAACATAAATTCATGTGACACGCGGTCAAACGCCTTCTCAAAGTCCACAGCTAGCACCATACACTTTTGCTTTCTGTCCATGCAATCCCCAATCAAATCTTTTAACAGCAACAGGTTGTCAGTCATACGCCTACTTGGTACCGCACACACTTGATCCTCCCCCACTACCTGACCGATCACTTCACGCATTCGATTTGCTAGAATTTTGCTATAGCACTTGTAATCACTATTGAGCAAAGAGATAGGTCTCCAATTACCCAGATTCCTTTTATCACCCTTTTTATGTATTAACACAACAACACCCTCTTTCATAGATTCACTCATTATCCCATTGTCCCACATAAACTGACACACTTCCACTAGGTCTGCTCCCATTATGTCCCACGCTTGCACATACAATTCCACAGGAATACCGTCCTTCCCTGGAGTTTTATTTTTACTAGCACTCTTGACCACTTGCATAACTTCATCCATTGTAATTCCCTCTGATAACATATCAGAATCCTCCTTCCCTAGCACATTCTCTAATTTATTCATGGTATCATTCACCAAATCTCTATCAGTCCATTTGTCACCATACAGCTCGCGATAGAACGACTCCACTTCATTCATCACATCCTCCCCATAAACACAGTCACCCCCACTATTCATAACAACATCCATATCATCCTTCTTCCCACACATCTTTTTGAAGAAAAATCTTGTGCACTTCTCATCCTTTTCCAGATGTTCAATCTTAGATCTATATATGATTTCTTTCCCCCTCTCATCCATCTCTTTCTTAATCTCACTTTTGACCGCACAAAGCAAGTCACCCACATCATACCCAAGCATACTAAGCTTCCTCAACCACTCCATTCTCATATTCAGCTCTTTATATTTATTCCTACGAATTGCAGCTTTTTTATATCCCCATTTTTTAAAGAATTTCCTAACTTCACCCTTCATCCAGTCCCACCATTCTAACATATTCGCAAAATTTCTTTTTTTCCACTTCCATCCCACATACGCACGCTTAAAATCATCCATCACTTTTTTATCTTCAAGCAACCTGATATTCAGCTTCCACACCCCTTTACCATACTTTAATTTTGTATTCCCCTCAAAAAAAGCACTCATACTCACGTGATCAGTAAACATCACATCATCTTGGCGGAAAGATTTACATACCAAATTTTTGAAAAACACCCGGTCAATCCTGGATGTCACCCCACCCCCCTCTGCTCTAAAGGTTGCGGGCGGCGGCTTACCTAAAAACATTTCAGATGCATCTACAAAAGAAAAATCATTAATTAAATTATTTAACATTTTACCCGACACATCCATCTTAGCCCCTTCGGTAACACAATTGAAGTCCCCCACCCACACAGTAGGGATCCTACCAGGCAAAAAAATACTCAATTTTTCTAACAACTCTACTCTATCCCCTTTACTTGTTGGCCCATACACATTTATTACCCTGACCTTCCACCCTCTATAGCTTATAATTGCAGATAAGCATCTACCCGCCTCCACCACAGTATAACTATCAAATTTATAATCCTTATTCCCCAATAAGATTCCCACACCATCATTTTTATTTTTAACCGAGCCTGACCATATACTTTGGCCATATTGCCATTCTTTTTCATCTAATGCATCAGAGATGCCACATTCTTGCAAGCAAAAAATATCAGCCCCTAGATTTTTAAGGAAATCTAGTGCTGCAATTCTCCTAGGCCTAGATTTAATCAGCCTGACATTCAGGGATAGGACATGACATGTGATTTTGGCAGCCATGTTTTAATCTGGAGATGAAAACGTTGAACAACAAGCCCATCTTTTCCTCAGCCTTTTCCTTCTTGAGGCTGGCAATCCAACGCAAAGATAGAGCCTTCCAGATCCCCTAGAAAAGGAGTGTCAAAAGAAATACTAGTCACAGGATACACGCCGTCCCTCTGTGGACTCGCACTTCCTTCACTTGATGGTGAAAAGTTTGTTCTCTGCCTTTTTGGAGCCATCCCAAACTCCTCTTCACCTGGTCTCACAACAGCTGTTGCAAAATCACCCTGCTCTCCAGCCACCTCATGAGCCTCCTCTGCCTCCTCCCACACAATCACTGGGGTTATGGAGACTGAAGTCTCAACCTCACCTTCACCTTGCAGCCCGGTTTGCTCATCAGAAAGAGGGGGAAGGTCTTCTTCCACAGGTGATATTTCCATCACTCCACCCTCCGCACCTGCAACTGCAATTTCCTCAGACAGTGGACTTTCTGCCTGGATAATTGGACCAGCAACCTCAGGATCTTCAGGTCTCCCAGCAGGCCTCTGTCTGGCCATATCTGCATAAGAACGCTTAGGACAATTCCTGAAGGCGTGTCCTGTCTGTGCACAGAGGTTGCAAACGATGGGGTTGGTACAAACCTTTGACTCATGGCCCACCTGGCCGCATTTCCCACACCTTTTTCCTTGATTACAGGACTCCAGTATGTGTCCAAAGATCTTGCAGTTCTTGCAAAAGAGAGGGGGGTTAGGGAAGAAAAGATAGCCCCTGTCCCTGCCAATAGAAAAGTTCAAGGGGGGTCTGCTTAGCCCATCAACCCCTTCTGGATCCCTCTTAAAATTAACAATAAATTTGTACTTGCCACTCCAGATTCCAGCCTCGTTGAGGATCTTGTTGGAAAAGACCACAGACTCACAATGGCGGAGGAGGAAGGCCTCAATGTCCGACCTTGGCACATGGGGATTGTACATGAAGACAACCAAAGGGACATTCCCATCTTCATAGAGGAGAGTGAAAACAAGACCATCCAAAGCAGCATTGTTGCGGTTCTTCTTCAAAGTGTTGTAGAAATTTAGGCAGTCGCTCCTAGAATTAAGCACAAGGGTATAATGACCCACCTTATGTTCCTGGAGGCAGAGGATGGCAGGGCGAGGGATCTTCAGAGCTCCAAAAATAACTTCGTCCACCAGACGTCCAAGAGGAAAGCGATTCTCCAATCCAGCTGTAGCATTGATGCGGATTCCAAACTTGACCCGGAGATCTCCGGTCCTGGGATATACGATCTGAACGCCCATGATCGCCTTCTTTGTCTCCTGGCTCACCCCCTAAAGCAGCAGGTGGCTTAAGCTGGTAAACCAGCGATGCCACAAGGCCAAGGGCGAGCACACAGACGGACCTCCTGACCAACCCCTTGAGATTAGCCAAAAGGCCGAGAAGCGATAACCCGAGCGGCCCTTGCCTTGCCCGAGCCTGTCCCATACTGCTGTTCACCCCTTGCAGCGATTGATTCAGCCTACTCCTAGGCAATTCCATGGGGCCCTGCAGGCTCACACACATTTACAGCTACTAAGCGGGAGGGAGGTGAATAAAGGCCGGAGAGGAAGCTACACAGGATTTGCTTCTTTTGCTTGCACCACAATGCAGTGCTGAAAGAGGAGGAATCTACATAAAAACGCCTTCCTGGCAACGCCCAAATGCCCTCCTGCCATGCAGATAAACACTGGCAGCGGCAGCAAGTGCATGCCCACAGCCACCCCTTGTTCCTTCACACCTTGTATCAGCTTTAATCCAGTCCAGTGCTGCCTGCTGAGCAGCACTGACCAACACTGCCTGGGCCCAGGCTTTTATCTATCTCTGAGGCCCCATTATGATGTCAGAAAGCTGGCTCTGGAATCCTGAGGGCTCCACTATGACACGTGCAAAGTTCCGTCTGAACTTTATATAAGACGGTGAGGCTCAGTCAGTCACTCAGTGTTGCCTGAGAGGGCAACACTGCAACAGCCGGCCGCCAGGCTGTCTTTTTTTTGCACATTTATTTGCCTCCAGGAGGCCACAAGAGGGAGACAAGGGACTGCAAAATGGAAAATAAGCATCCACCAACTTTACAGACAACTTCTCCTTGCTCCTACAACCTCCATCCTTGCACAGTTTGTTATTCTTCCAGGTAACAAAGTAACAAATCCAAATTGCTGCTCTCTTTGTAGGCAAGCAAGGGTTTGTTGCAACTGCAATTCTTACTTCTTCTTGAAATGTAGGGACGACAGTACATTCCATCACATCCATCTAGTGTACACAGGTAGGTCCATTGTGGCGGGTAGGCGGCTGGCTGCTTTAATGGCTGTTTGCTGTTCCCCTACTCCACTCCACTCCACTATTTGACTGTGGTGCTGCATCAATCAGTGGCTGGCTCAGGTGCAGCTCTTTAACTTACCTAGGAGGGAGGGCGGAGAGAAGACAAGGAAGGTGAATGAGCTGTTCCAATGTGAAATGCCGGAAACACAGAAACACAGAAGACACACACACACACACACACACACACAACAAGAGGTGGCAATGTATTCATTAATTGCATTTAATAAATGAGCTCATTATCACACATGACTGTACAAATGCATTGTCCAACAGGTGTTGAAATAATGGGATTAAAAGGGGAGATCCCATCAGAAAGACAAAAACAATAGCAAACACAAATAGCACTTTTGGAATCTGATTTTAGTCAACACATAAGGGAAGGGTGCACCGGTCCTGGAAATACTGCAATACCAGGTCAATGCGTGGAGTGGACAGAGCAAGCTCTATTTCCATCTCCCTGTTCTAAAAATCCATTTAATATATGGTCCCCAGATAGGGGACGTATCAGATATTAAACTGATAAGAACAGATTTTTTTTTTTTTTTTTTTTTTTTTTTTTTTTTTTAAAATCAGATCACGTCTTAAAAATCATAAAATTCAAAATAAAAAAGACTTAGATCATCACAATGAAAACTGAAAACGTACAATTAATTTTTGTTTTCCTCTTTCCTTTTTTTCTTAAGAAATCAAAAAAACATTCCTTTTTTAACAGCAATAGTTCCTAACATATCCACTAGATGTTCCTGCAAATCATTACCATCCCATTCACAGTTTACAATGCACGTTAACCACGTTGGCACACCATACCTTTCAAGAAACCCTGGTAAATTTTCTCTTACACAGAGCCGCACCCTCCTCCGCATTTTTTCAAAATTAATTCTACTACGTAACTGCTCTACTTCTTCCAGTAACCTGTCTCTTTCTGCTCTTTCCTCTTCTGAAATGACACTTTTTTTCTTTCTCTCTGCTTTTTTCCTTTTTTTCTCATCACTTTGCCCACTTCCTTCCAATTTCTGAAGCTTGCCTTCTTCCAAACTAACTTCCGCTTCCTTTCTTTTGACTATCTTCTTATTTTCCTCTTGTACCTCACGTTTGCTTTTCTTTGGGCATGATTTGAATATGTGCCCCTCCTCTCCACACATATTACATACTTTCCCTTTCTGACATTCATTATACTTATGTCCCTCTTGCAGACATTTTGTACACATTACTCTCTCACAGGTTTCTCTCTCATGACCATACTCTTTACAATTCAAACAAAACATATCCATTCCAGGAAAAAATAAATTTCCACATGCACTTCCAATCTTGAACCGCGCTGGAGGAAACAATAGGTTTCTAGATTCACCAATTCTCACAAATTTACAAAGAAATTTCCACTTCCCAGTCCAAAATCCAAAAGGGTTAAACACTTTCCCCTTCCCCACCACCTCCTCACAAAACTTATTGAGAAATAACTTAATGTCCTCTTCATCCACGTAAGGCGAAAACATTTTTACGACCACCAACTTTTTGTTTGGCGCAAAATGTGGTGTTACCTTCACACCCACAAGTCTTGGGTCCCTTTTACCTTCCTTCAAGCGTTCTAAAAAGACAGCATAAATTTCTTCTGTGGCGAAGGTAACGTCAAAGCACCCTCTCCTCGGATAGTCCATCACCGCCAAAATGCACGATCTCTCCAGCTGAAAGAAATCCAACAAAAGGACCTTCGTGATGTACTCCAAATCCTTCCTTTGCCTCTCAGATTCCTCCACGAAAAACCGGACCGCATTCCTGGTTCGCATATGTTCGGGAATTTCCTCCATCCTGCTCCAAAAGAATTCCAGCAATCTCCAAAGAAATACCTTCAGTACCGGAGTACCAGGCAGGTGATCGCTCCCCGTTGCCCTGGACTAATCCTCCTCCCCAATAGCAGCAGAGGGGTGAAGTCTCTCCTAAGAGAAACGATCCCCCCAGGCCAAGGAAAAGGGTACCAGGGCACCTCCTGACCAAGAAACAAGGCAATACCCTAAAGTACTACACTTGATCTTAGCCAAAAGGCCGAGAAGCGATAACCCGAGCGGCCCTTGCCTTGCCCGAGCCTGTCCCATACTGCTGTTCACCCCTTGCAGCGATTGATTCAGCCTACTCCTAGGCAATTCCATGGGGCCCTGCAGGCTCACACACATTTACAGCTACTAAGCGGGAGGGAGGTGAATAAAGGCCGGAGAGGAAGCTACACAGGATTTGCTTCTTTTGCTTGCACCACAATGCAGTGCTGAAAGAGGAGGAATCTACATAAAAACGCCTTCCTGGCAACGCCCAAATGCCCTCCTGCCATGCAGATAAACACTGGCAGCGGCAGCAAGTGCATGCCCACAGCCACCCCTTGTTCCTTCACACCTTGTATCAGCTTTAATCCAGTCCAGTGCTGCCTGCTGAGCAGCACTGACCAACACTGCCTGGGCCCAGGCTTTTATCTATCTCTGAGGCCCCATTATGATGTCAGAAAGCTGGCTCTGGAATCCTGAGGGCTCCACTATGACACGTGCAAAGTTCCGTCTGAACTTTATATAAGACGGTGAGGCTCAGTCAGTCACTCAGTGTTGCCTGAGAGGGCAACACTGCAACAGCCGGCCGCCAGGCTGTCTTTTTTTTGCACATTTATTTGCCTCCAGGAGGCCACAAGAGGGAGACAAGGGACTGCAAAATGGAAAATAAGCATCCACCAACTTTACAGACAACTTCTCCTTGCTCCTACAACCTCCATCCTTGCACAGTTTGTTATTCTTCCAGGTAACAAAGTAACAAATCCAAATTGCTGCTCTCTTTGTAGGCAAGCAAGGGTTTGTTGCAACTGCAATTCTTACTTCTTCTTGAAATGTAGGGACGACAGTACATTCCATCACATCCATCTAGTGTACACAGGTAGGTCCATTGTGGCGGGTAGGCGGCTGGCTGCTTTAATGGCTGTTTGCTGTTCCCCTACTCCACTCCACTCCACTATTTGACTGTGGTGCTGCATCAATCAGTGGCTGGCTCAGGTGCAGCTCTTTAACTTACCTAGGAGGGAGGGCGGAGAGAAGACAAGGAAGGTGAATGAGCTGTTCCAATGTGAAATGCCGGAAACACAGAAACACAGAAGACACACACACACACACACACACACACAACAAGAGGTGGCAATGTATTCATTAATTGCATTTAATAAATGAGCTCATTATCACACATGACTGTACAAATGCATTGTCCAACAGGTGTTGAAATAATGGGATTAAAAGGGGAGATCCCATCAGAAAGACAAAAACAATAGCAAACACAAATAGCACTTTTGGAATCTGATTTTAGTCAACACATAAGGGAAGGGTGCACCGGTCCTGGAAATACTGCAATACCAGGTCAATGCGTGGAGTGGACAGAGCAAGCTCTATTTCCATCTCCCTGTTCTAAAAATCCATTTAATATATGGTCCCCAGATAGGGGACGTATCAGATATTAAACTGATAAGAACAGATTTTTTTTTTTTTTTTTTTTTTTTTTTTTTTTTTTAACCCTCAGAGGTAAAAATATAAGTTCATTATATTTTTTGCACCTCAAACACTTTCACCAAACGTACACTCTGTATTTAGTGCGTTTCTTTAAGCTCATCATCGGGTCAATGATTTTTCTTTTTTAAACATATTTATTTACATTTACAATTAAACAAAAAAGGCATACAATCCCATCACCTTAGTCTAAACCCTTCACTCCACCCACCATTTATACTTTAACTACATACCTCCACTTCAAAAATTTCCAAATACCCTCTGCATCTGCTTCCCCAAACCTTTTCTTGTCCGACAAATATACCACATACATTCTATCCAAAATCATCCTCAAACACCCTTCTACCGTCACTTCCTTTCTTCTAAAGACATACAAATTCCTTACATCCCACAAAACTTCTTTAATGATTGCTAACATAATACACCACACCCTCTGTTTTTTCCTATCTAACATTCCCAACCCAAACATTATTACCTCAAACGACAGTTTTTTAACCCCAACCACCTCTTTACACAAAGGACTCACACCCTTCCACACTTCCTGAGCCACATCACAATTCCAGAATAAATGTAAAATATTTTCACACCCTCCACACCCCACTCTAGGACATGCTTCACTCCTCCCAATCCCACGATTTCTTTGAAACTCTCTCACAGGCAACGCTCCATGCATACTTTGCCATACAATCTCTTTCTGTCTATTTGTTATCCCATCCGTTTCCAAACTCTTCCATACTCTCCCTACATTCGCCCTTCTCACCATATTTATAGGACACTGCACTTCTTTTCCTTCAATACATCTCAACATCTCTTTTTTATTTCTCAACACATCACCCTTCCCCAACAACTCATAGCTTTTCAAAAACTTTTCCACATAAAGATACCACTTTGGACATATAAGTGCATACGGCACTCTTAAATCTCTCCCTATCCATCCTAATCTGCATAACACACTCCCACTCAGATATCTTACCATACATGCAAATTTCCAATCACCTCCCATCATCCTTCTTACTGCAAACACACTATTCACTCCCAAATATACCTCAATATTAGGAAACCCCATTCCCCCATTCTTTACACTTTTCCTCACAGTCTCTCTCTTCACTCTCTCCATCTTAGAACCCCAAAAAAATACCATCAGCACTCTATTCAATCTTCTCAGCATCATATACCCTGGCGGAAAGACAAAAGCAACATACAACAAAATTGGTAAAATCACACTTTTAATCACAAGAATCTTCCCAGCAAAAGACAATTCTCTCAAACGCCAGAAATTCATTTTCTTAATAATCTTTTTACCAACATCCTCCCAACTTTCATTCCCATCCAATTTTTCATCAAATTTCACCCCCAAAATCTGAATCGCTCCTTCCACACATTTTACACCTAAATCTTCTCTACTCCCAATGTTGCCAAACCTCTTCCATTCACTCTTATCCCAATTTACTCTAAATGCAGATGCCCCACAGAACAAAGCAACTAACAATTTAGCACGCCTTACCGCAGCATCGGATTCACAAATCACACACACATCATCCATGTATGCTAATACTTTTACTTCTTTCCCACCACAACCAGGAATCTTCACACCTCTCATACATTTATCCTTCCGAAACATCTGTAATAAAGGCTCAATCGCACAAATAAAGGCAATCGGAGACAGGGGACACCCCTGCCTCACACCGGAACCCACACTTATCTCACCACCAACCCATCCATTAATGAGAATCTTACTATACACATTCTTATACAACACTCTTACAACATTCACAAAGTCACTAGGAAAACCCATTCTTACCAAAACTCTAAATAAAAAATCATGCGCCAAACGATCAAAAGCCTTTTTAAAATCAATTGACAGAACATTCAATACTTGTTTCCTCTCCATGCTATCCCATATCACATCTCTCAGCAAACACAAATTCTCACTAATCCTCCTCCCCGGCACTCCACACACTTGCTCCTCCCCAACCACCTGACCAATCACATCTCTCATCCTATTTGCAATCAGCTTAGCAAACACCTTATAGTCCACATTCAACAAAGTAATCGGCCTCCAATTTTTAACATCATTCACATCCCCTTTCTTATAAATCAAAACCACCACCCCACTTTTCATACTTTCAACCATCCTACCATTCTCCCACATAAATTTATAAACTTGCACCACATCATCCTTAATCACGTCCCACATTTTTATGTAAAATTCCATCGGTAACCCATCATCCCCTGGAGTCTTATTCACAGCCATACTATCCAACACTCTCTTTACTTCATCCTCCTCAATGTTTCTCATCAAATTTGCATATTCAATTACTTCCACCCTATTTTCAATCATACTCACCACTTCAGCCTCCAAGTCCCTATCAATCTCTTTCACTGCATACAATTCTTTATAAAAACTTTCAACCACAGGAAACACTGCTTTTCCTTTCACCACCCTTCCATTTTTATCATACACTCTCACCAAATCCTCCTTTTTCCCCACTACTTTTTTGAAAAAATACCTAGAACATTTTTCCCCCTTTTCCAATTTATCTAATTTTGACTGATACATAATCTTTCTACCTTTTTCTAACAACCATTCCCTCATCTCATTTTTCACACAATCAATCTCCTCATCCACACTCCAACCTCTCTTTTTAACCTTCTGGAGAAAATTCAACCTTATATTATAACATTCATACCTCTTCCTTCTCTCCACAGCTTTCCTATAACCAACCTTTCTAAAAAACACACGTGTTCTTTCTTTAACCCAATCCCACCATGTTATTATATCCACAAAATCACCTTTTTTCTCACACCAAAACCTATATGTATCCACATATTTTCCACAAACACTCTCATCATCCAACAAACTCACATTCAATTTCCATAAACCCCTCCCACTCCCACAATCCTCATCCCAGACCAACTCACACTTAATGCACTCGTGATCAGAATATCCTACCTTCATTTGCATATATCCCTTACCCATCACCCCCTTAGAAACAAAAATCATATCAATTCTACTACTGTGTCTCCCACTATCCGCATAATAAGTATCTACTATAGGGTTAACACCACACAGGTGCACTACATCCCTCAATCCAAAATCAGTGAGTACAGACTTTAGCACATTCCCAGACACATCCAAATCCCCTCTAGTATCACAGTTAAAATCCCCCACCCACACAATATGTTCCCTACCTGGCAAAAACAGTTTAATTCTCTCAAACAACTCCACTCTCTCTTCCTTTTTTGCAGACGCATACACATTAATTACACGCACATTCACACCACATACTTTTATAACCACTAACAGGCACCGCCCCTCCTCAATCACTGTGTAGCTACAAACCTCCACCCTGCTACTCCTAACCAAAACCCCCACACCATCATTTCTATTGTGACTAGAACATGACCATATTGCTGCACCAAAACCCCACTCCTCCTGCTTAACTATATACTCTATCCCACACTCCTGCACACAAATTAAATCTGCTCCACTGAAAGACAATTCCTCCAAAATGGCTGCTCTCCTGGCCCGGTTTTTAAACACCCGGACATTGGAAGACAAAATTTTAAACGACATTTTATAACTGCCCTAGGCAGAAAAAGGTGAAAAAACACAAAGCAGAACCCTCAAACTTTCCGGGTTAAAGGCCCGGGAGAGTTTTCTTCACTAGTCTCATACTCCATGTTCGGCTCAAACAATGCCTGAAAGGCGTTCGCCGTCTCCACACTTTGCGTCTCCACCACTTCAATTCTCTGTTTTTTTGGAAAGTTCCCCACTCTCTGTGGGCGAAAAGACATCTCCACTTCTCTCACTGGACTCAACACTCCAGAGGAAGACCATTCTGATATCCTCTGAGATTCTTCTACCACAGGGCTTGGCATGTCCTCAATGAAAGTTTCCTCAATTGCCTGCACCTGCGTGCTATCTCGCTCAGCCTCAGCCAATATTGCATCAAGGATTTCTTTCTGCCTTTGCTCCTCCACCTCCCTTTCTATCCTTAACCTCTCATTGGCTTCCTCTTGCTTCTGGATATTCTTCTGTCTCTGTGCCTCTCTTTCCTTTTCCTCTTTCTCCTTTCTCTTCTTGCCCACTGGGCAATCTCTATACAGGTGCCCCACTTCACCACACAAATCACACGATCGGGGTTCCGTACATGCACCTGCCTCATGTCCAGCCATCTTACAATTCCTGCACACCTTCACCCCAGGGCAGCATTCCTTAGTGTGACCAAACTGGTGACAGAACCGGCAAAATTTTGGCATATTTTGATAATACAAATATCCTCTATAGCCAGCAATGGAAAAGGACAATGGAGGGCTCTTAACTCCACCAATACAATCCGGGTCCAGCTTAAACTGGACGAAAAATTTATAAGTTCCATTAAACACTTTCAATGAGCTGGTCATTTTGGTTCCCCCTTTCACACTGGTGCAATATAAACTCAAAAAGTTCTTGATTAAGTCCAGCTGGGTAAATGGGTTGAAGACATGTACAAATAGTACCCTCTCTCCCATAGCAAATAAAGGCACAAAAGAGACATTTTTCAAAACCTCACAGTTAGCATTCACTTTTAAGGCTTCATAGAAATTTAAACAGTCATTTTCTTCTTGAAAGGACACATCATACAATCCTTGCTTTCTGTTTTCTTGCACACAGAATAATTTATAAAGAGGGATACCTGCCATGTCGACCACCAGCTTCCTTCCAACAAATTCAATGGTGTTCTTACCAGAATCACTTGGGTCTACCTTAATTCGAATGGTTCTCTCCACTGGTGTTGTCCTTGCTGCATCCATGCTGACTATACCTGCCGATCCACGATCACAGAACGATCACCACTCTGGTTCCTCCCAAGGGAAAACCCGCACCCCCTGACCAAGACCAGAGCAATAAACTCTGATCTTAGCCAAAAGGCCGAGAAGCGATAACCCGAGCGGCCCTTGCCTTGCCCGAGCCTGTCCCATACTGCTGTTCACCCCTTGCAGCGATTGATTCAGCCTACTCCTAGGCAATTCCATGGGGCCCTGCAGGCTCACACACATTTACAGCTACTAAGCGGGAGGGAGGTGAATAAAGGCCGGAGAGGAAGCTACACAGGATTTGCTTCTTTTGCTTGCACCACAATGCAGTGCTGAAAGAGGAGGAATCTACATAAAAACGCCTTCCTGGCAACGCCCAAATGCCCTCCTGCCATGCAGATAAACACTGGCAGCGGCAGCAAGTGCATGCCCACAGCCACCCCTTGTTCCTTCACACCTTGTATCAGCTTTAATCCAGTCCAGTGCTGCCTGCTGAGCAGCACTGACCAACACTGCCTGGGCCCAGGCTTTTATCTATCTCTGAGGCCCCATTATGATGTCAGAAAGCTGGCTCTGGAATCCTGAGGGCTCCACTATGACACGTGCAAAGTTCCGTCTGAACTTTATATAAGACGGTGAGGCTCAGTCAGTCACTCAGTGTTGCCTGAGAGGGCAACACTGCAACAGCCGGCCGCCAGGCTGTCTTTTTTTTGCACATTTATTTGCCTCCAGGAGGCCACAAGAGGGAGACAAGGGACTGCAAAATGGAAAATAAGCATCCACCAACTTTACAGACAACTTCTCCTTGCTCCTACAACCTCCATCCTTGCACAGTTTGTTATTCTTCCAGGTAACAAAGTAACAAATCCAAATTGCTGCTCTCTTTGTAGGCAAGCAAGGGTTTGTTGCAACTGCAATTCTTACTTCTTCTTGAAATGTAGGGACGACAGTACATTCCATCACATCCATCTAGTGTACACAGGTAGGTCCATTGTGGCGGGTAGGCGGCTGGCTGCTTTAATGGCTGTTTGCTGTTCCCCTACTCCACTCCACTCCACTATTTGACTGTGGTGCTGCATCAATCAGTGGCTGGCTCAGGTGCAGCTCTTTAACTTACCTAGGAGGGAGGGCGGAGAGAAGACAAGGAAGGTGAATGAGCTGTTCCAATGTGAAATGCCGGAAACACAGAAACACAGAAGACACACACACACACACACACACACACAACAAGAGGTGGCAATGTATTCATTAATTGCATTTAATAAATGAGCTCATTATCACACATGACTGTACAAATGCATTGTCCAACAGGTGTTGAAATAATGGGATTAAAAGGGGAGATCCCATCAGAAAGACAAAAACAATAGCAAACACAAATAGCACTTTTGGAATCTGATTTTAGTCAACACATAAGGGAAGGGTGCACCGGTCCTGGAAATACTGCAATACCAGGTCAATGCGTGGAGTGGACAGAGCAAGCTCTATTTCCATCTCCCTGTTCTAAAAATCCATTTAATATATGGTCCCCAGATAGGGGACGTATCAGATATTAAACTGATAAGAACAGATAAGGTTTCAACAAAGTTTTTTATTGGCAAAAATAATATATTTTACAGACTTTTTTTTAAAATTGAAACCACAAGATAAAATCAACAGCATAATACATGAATATTCATACATTTAAATGAATACAAAAGTAATAATAATAAGACCATTAATACAGATGTTATAATAAAAGTACAGAACAATAGCAGGATAAAATTTATACAGGGCATAAAAGACATAAAAGAATAAAACCATTTTTATTTACAATGTTATGGTATTCCACATTTGCAAACACCACATGGATGTTGCTTCTTTTACCCCTAGCTGCTTTTTGTCCCTAAGATAATAAATATACATTTCACTTAGGGCATATTTCACACAATTTTTAACGTCAATAAAATCATGTTTAAAAAGCAGAATGTTCCTAACCTTCCAGATGGCATTCTTAAAACAGTTTAAAATGATCCAACAGACCATTTGCTGTTTAAAACTTGGGCAGTTAAAAAGACCATAAAACACGTATTCAAATTTAAGATCTTTAAGACCGCAGGCCCATTTCAGCAATGGGCCTACCTTCCTCCAAACCTCCTGTGCATATGGGCAGTTCCAAAACAGGTGCATTACCGTCTCGTCGTCACCACACCTGTCTCTCGGGCACTTGGCTCTCGCCACCAGTCCTCGCCTATGCTGGAATTCACGAGTAGGGAGGCACCGGTGAACGATTGCCCAGGCAAGGTCCTTGTGCACATTTGCCATAAATTTCCCGAAAACGTTCCGCCACACCACCTTGGACCTTGCCTGTGAGAAATTTGAAACTGCCAGTGTATCCTCCTGCCGCCTACAGGAGAGTGACACTTTTTTCTGGTCCCCCAATATGTCAGGCTCCAATTCTTGGAGACCTAGGAGCCTGACAGTTTTTTCGAGCACCGCATATTGTTTTGGGGGACACAGAAGCACAGGAGAATTCAAAGGGACACGAAACCATCGTTTAAAAATCATGCCCGTAGCGTACTTTAAAAAGTAGCTAAAAATACCATCAGAATTATACATTTTAAAACAGAAGCAAAAGTATTTAATGTAAAAGAAGTTAAAAAGGTTAGGAACATCTCTCCCGCCATTGTCCTTACATCTGTACATAAAATCACGTTTTAGTTTTTCCATTTTGGAACCCCATAAAAACATAAAACAGATCCTGGTCACTTTTTTAATATATAAAATTGTTGGAGGGAAAACCATAGCTACATAAAGCATTATGGGTAATAAAACAGATTTAATTATTAAAACTTTTCCCTCCATGGTGAGATTTCTCAAATTCCACATTAAAACCTTTTTTTCCATTTTGGCAATTACTGAATCCCAATTGGGTCTCCCATCGTTTTCTTGATTAAAAACAATTCCTAAAATTTTTATCTGATCCTGCTGCATGTTAACTCCTGGTGTCACAGAGGAATCCCATACACCAGTATAAAAACAGTCACACTTATCAACGTTTAATTTAAAACCAGAGGCTTCACAAAAAAAGCCGGTGTTCCTCAATGCCCGTCTCATAGAAGCGGCGTCTGGGCATAGGACGGTGGCGTCATCCATATAGCCTAGGATTTTTACCTGGTTCCCCCTTCCTCCAGGTATGGGCACGCCTCTGATGACTTTATCATCTCTTATTAGGGTGAACAGAGGTTCTATGGCACAAATAAAAAGGAGCGGAGACAACGGGCACCCCTGTTTCACCCCTGATAAAAGAGGAACACCTTTAGTTAAAAATCCGTTGATAGAAATTTGGCTAAAACAGGATCGATATAAAAGCTTAATACGTGTTAAAATAATTTCAGGAACAGCCATCTTTTTAAGAACCATAAAAAGATATTCATGGGAGACCCGGTCAAAAGCCTTCTCGAAATCTAAGGATAAAATAGCAAGGCTTTGACCCCTTTCTTTAAAATACCAAATGATGTCACGTAAAATATTCAGGGACTCAGTAATTGACCTCCCAGGTACCCCACATACCTGGTTTGGATGGATTAATTTATGAATAAAAGGTTTAAAACGGATTGTTATTAGTTTAGCTAAAATTTTACAATCAACGTTTAAAAGAGTAATAGGGCGCCAGTTTTTTAACTGGTCCCTCTCACCTTTTTTAAAAATTAAGGACACAATCCCCCTCCTCCAGGAAGGGGGCAGCTCTTCAGTAATAAAAACTTCCTTATACAATAAAAACATGTCATTCTTTAAAATTTCCCAAAAAGCATGATAAAATTCGATGGGCAGACCATCTTCCCCAGGAGCTTTCCCATTAGAAAAACTTTTAAAAGCAAATAAAAGTTCCTCCAAGGTAATATTACGGGATAAAACTTCCTGGTCTAAAATATCTAGCTTGGCATCAAGGGAATTAAGAACATGTTCTAAAAAGGAAGGATCAATATTTTTCTTGTTAAAAAGAGATTGGTAGAAATTAAAAGCAGAATTTAAAATGCCGACCATAGTGGTTTCTCCTTCAAGGTTTAAAATGACATCTCGTTTATCCATTACCTTTTTGAAGAAGAACCGGGAACACTTCTCGCCATCCTCGAGGTGCTTTACATGTGAATTAAAAATTATTTGTTTCCCTTTCTCTTCTATGGCATGTTTTATTTCAGCTTTAAGATTTAAGATATCATCATCAACATCCATACCAATCTCCTTCAATTTAAAAAGTACATGTAAACGTTTATTAAGAACATAAAACCATTGTTTTTTCTCTTTTGCTTTCTTCTTACCTGCTCGAATAAAAAAAGCTCTGATTTTGGGTTTAATGCCCTCCCACCAGTGTAGCATAGGCTGACTGGGCGCTCTATGGGACTGCCAACACTGGTAGGTCCGCACAAACTCCTCTTTAATGATGGGGTCCTCCAGGAGTGTGGTGTTTAGTCTCCAGGGACCCCTACAAGCTTTTTGCTCTCCCTCTAGCTCCAGGTGCACTGAAAGGAGCTTGTGATCAGATAAAATATTTGTTAAAAGCAAACATTTTTTGGGAATAAAACTATTAGAAGTGAAAATAAAATCAATTCTGGAGCTCACTCTTCCATTGGACCAGGTGGGGCCTGGGTCCGCAGGCAAGAGTTCCCTCCAGCAATCTTTCAATTTAAAATCACCAATAAAATTCTTGAGCAGGTAAGAAGTACGGTCAATTTTTCGATTAAAATCCCCACCCTGCCGGTGTTCTCCATCTCGCACACAGTTAAAATCACCACCCACCAGCAGGGGGGTAGACCCAACACAAAACAATGGTAAAATCTCTAATAGTTCTGCCCTCTCCTGTTTGGTAGGAGGGGCATAAACGTTTAAAACACGAATTAAAATTCCATTAAAAAGCAAATGTATTAAAATAGCTCTGCCGGGCATGATTTCAGTCACTGTTTGGATGGAGATAAAACGACCTCGGCAGAGCAATCCAACCCCCGCAGAGCGACAGTCATTTCCACCAGACCAGACTGAGGGGCCTAGTTTCCAGTCCATCTTTAAATCTTGATATTCCAAGTCATTAGGGATTCCACATTCTTGAAGCAGGCAAAGGTCAAAGTCCACAGTCTCTAAAAATGAAAATAAAGCAGTCCTGCGGACAGGGCTCTTTAGGGACCTCACATTTAGTGAGGCGACTTTGATAGGAACCAACATAGTCTTAGTTGAGGTCAGGGTCCGAACCAGAAGAGTCGTATTCGGAGATCAGCTGCGAGTCTGGACCCCCTTTTTGAGGGGTCAATAAATCTTGGATGTTGGTAGGGTCAGAGCCAGATACGTGGGCGGCTCCAACCCCCACACTGCTCTCATCCGAACTCCGATAGGCAGCTTTCCTCCGAACTCCGGACTCCTCTTCCTCTCGCTGTCTCTTTGCAGAATGGCTCCTATCCATCTCCTCGAAGTCGCTCTCACCCATCTCTGGCCCCTGGCTGAAGATATCGCTGATGTCCTTCCTGGGCAGCTGCACAGGGGCCTGTGAGGTCCCATCACTCTTGGCAACCTTTGCCTGCTTACGGGGAGCCTTCATCGCAAGCCCCTCCACAACCGCAGTGGAGGAACTTTGCTCCGACCCCCCCGTTGACCGGAAATGGTCAAAACGAGGCTCCAATCCAGCATATTTTAGGGTTTTCTTAATGGAGCCCTCGTCTGACACAGAGTGTCTCCGCTCCATGCCCACACTCTTGGGACAGGCGTCAGGTCCTACTGCAGAACCTACGGAGCCACGACGCCTGTCGCTAACCACTGCCTCAACAGGGTCCACTGCAGGCGGAGCAGAGGACCTGTTTGCAGAGGTGCCGGTCAACTTATGTCCAGCAGAGTCAGAATTCCTCCTGCTCTGCCTGGACCCGGTGGAATCCCTATGGCCGTCCCTCGAGGCTGACATCGGTGGGCCCCCCGATGGAGCTGTGAAGGACTTTGGCCTGGACCCCTCAGTCGTCAATGCTCGTTTTGGGGCATTACCAGCGGCGTCTGCACATGTTGCAAACTGCCGCTCTGGCCCTGGTCTGGGTGGCCCAGATTTCGCTCTGCGGGGGCAGTCTTTAAAAGCATGCCCAGTCATGCCGCACAGATTGCACAACACCTCGGAACTGCATTTTGCCGCCACGTGTCCAACCTGGCCACACCTATTACACTGCACCACATGGGGCCGGTCACAATGTTCTCTGGTGTGGCCATATCTCAAGCAGTTCCGGCAGGCTATTGGCATCTGGGGGTAAAATAAGAATCCTCGATTCTTCCCAATGGCAAAGTTCTGGGGTGGGTGATGTAAGCCTCCAATGCCATTGGGATCCTGGCGGAACTTCACCCAATATTTCCTTTTGCCATTCCAGAAGCTCTGGGTGTTCAAGATTTTGTGTGAGAAGCGGACCTCCCTGCAGTAACGACTGAGGAAGGTTTCAATGTCACACTCTGAGACAAATGGACTGAACATGCACATCACGAGCGGGACTTCTTCCTCCCCGTAGAGGAATAAAAAGTTCAGTCCATTTAGCCGCTCCTCACTCTGGTCCGCATCAGATAGTCTCTTGTGCATATTCTCGCAGCATGCCGCGGCCGTAAAGGAGATGGTGTACCGACCGCGGCTTTCCTGGTCATTGAGACACAGGATGTCCGCCCGCTTGAGCCCCAGGAAGTCCAGCAGAATCACCTCCACAATGAAGCGAAGGTTCTTCCGCTGACGATGGCCTTCTTCCACCTCAATGCGGACGGACTGGCGCAACCGGGTGTCCCCGGATGCGAAACCAAATGTAAATGGCATTTTCAGTGCCTGGGGGCTAAGCCTGTCCCTTATAGCAGCAAGGGCTCAGATTCCACAATTAAGTGGAACCCTCCCCCAAGGCCAAGGATTAGGGTACCCCAGACACCTACGAAGCCCGATAAACGCCCTCGGAACGCTCTTAGGAAAACGCCTCAAGGTCGGTTGACCTTTTGGGTAAGGCGCGATCGCAACTCGTTGTCCGGGGGCTAAGCCCACTCCCCAAATAGCAGCAAGGGGGTGAAGTCTCTCTGTGAAAAGAGACGATCCCCCAAGGCCAAGGAGCAGGGTACCCCGGACACCTCCCAACAAAACCAGATGCAGAAATACTACACCTGATCTTGCCAAAAGGCCGAGAAGCGATAACCCGAGCGGCCCTTGCCTTGCCCGAGCCTGTCCCATACTGCTGTTCACCCCTTGCAGCGATTGATTCAGCCTACTCCTAGGCAATTCCATGGGGCCCTGCAGGCTCACACACATTTACAGCTACTAAGCGGGAGGGAGGTGAATAAAGGCCGGAGAGGAAGCTACACAGGATTTGCTTCTTTTGCTTGCACCACAATGCAGTGCTGAAAGAGGAGGAATCTACATAAAAACGCCTTCCTGGCAACGCCCAAATGCCCTCCTGCCATGCAGATAAACACTGGCAGCGGCAGCAAGTGCATGCCCACAGCCACCCCTTGTTCCTTCACACCTTGTATCAGCTTTAATCCAGTCCAGTGCTGCCTGCTGAGCAGCACTGACCAACACTGCCTGGGCCCAGGCTTTTATCTATCTCTGAGGCCCCATTATGATGTCAGAAAGCTGGCTCTGGAATCCTGAGGGCTCCACTATGACACGTGCAAAGTTCCGTCTGAACTTTATATAAGACGGTGAGGCTCAGTCAGTCACTCAGTGTTGCCTGAGAGGGCAACACTGCAACAGCCGGCCGCCAGGCTGTCTTTTTTTTGCACATTTATTTGCCTCCAGGAGGCCACAAGAGGGAGACAAGGGACTGCAAAATGGAAAATAAGCATCCACCAACTTTACAGACAACTTCTCCTTGCTCCTACAACCTCCATCCTTGCACAGTTTGTTATTCTTCCAGGTAACAAAGTAACAAATCCAAATTGCTGCTCTCTTTGTAGGCAAGCAAGGGTTTGTTGCAACTGCAATTCTTACTTCTTCTTGAAATGTAGGGACGACAGTACATTCCATCACATCCATCTAGTGTACACAGGTAGGTCCATTGTGGCGGGTAGGCGGCTGGCTGCTTTAATGGCTGTTTGCTGTTCCCCTACTCCACTCCACTCCACTATTTGACTGTGGTGCTGCATCAATCAGTGGCTGGCTCAGGTGCAGCTCTTTAACTTACCTAGGAGGGAGGGCGGAGAGAAGACAAGGAAGGTGAATGAGCTGTTCCAATGTGAAATGCCGGAAACACAGAAACACAGAAGACACACACACACACACACACACACACAACAAGAGGTGGCAATGTATTCATTAATTGCATTTAATAAATGAGCTCATTATCACACATGACTGTACAAATGCATTGTCCAACAGGTGTTGAAATAATGGGATTAAAAGGGGAGATCCCATCAGAAAGACAAAAACAATAGCAAACACAAATAGCACTTTTGGAATCTGATTTTAGTCAACACATAAGGGAAGGGTGCACCGGTCCTGGAAATACTGCAATACCAGGTCAATGCGTGGAGTGGACAGAGCAAGCTCTATTTCCATCTCCCTGTTCTAAAAATCCATTTAATATATGGTCCCCAGATAGGGGACGTATCAGATATTAAACTGATAAGAACAGATACTACACTTGATCTTAGCCAAAAGGCCGAGAAGCGATAACCCGAGCGGCCCTTGCCTTGCCCGAGCCTGTCCCATACTGCTGTTCACCCCTTGCAGCGATTGATTCAGCCTACTCCTAGGCAATTCCATGGGGCCCTGCAGGCTCACACACATTTACAGCTACTAAGCGGGAGGGAGGTGAATAAAGGCCGGAGAGGAAGCTACACAGGATTTGCTTCTTTTGCTTGCACCACAATGCAGTGCTGAAAGAGGAGGAATCTACATAAAAACGCCTTCCTGGCAACGCCCAAATGCCCTCCTGCCATGCAGATAAACACTGGCAGCGGCAGCAAGTGCATGCCCACAGCCACCCCTTGTTCCTTCACACCTTGTATCAGCTTTAATCCAGTCCAGTGCTGCCTGCTGAGCAGCACTGACCAACACTGCCTGGGCCCAGGCTTTTATCTATCTCTGAGGCCCCATTATGATGTCAGAAAGCTGGCTCTGGAATCCTGAGGGCTCCACTATGACACGTGCAAAGTTCCGTCTGAACTTTATATAAGACGGTGAGGCTCAGTCAGTCACTCAGTGTTGCCTGAGAGGGCAACACTGCAACAGCCGGCCGCCAGGCTGTCTTTTTTTTGCACATTTATTTGCCTCCAGGAGGCCACAAGAGGGAGACAAGGGACTGCAAAATGGAAAATAAGCATCCACCAACTTTACAGACAACTTCTCCTTGCTCCTACAACCTCCATCCTTGCACAGTTTGTTATTCTTCCAGGTAACAAAGTAACAAATCCAAATTGCTGCTCTCTTTGTAGGCAAGCAAGGGTTTGTTGCAACTGCAATTCTTACTTCTTCTTGAAATGTAGGGACGACAGTACATTCCATCACATCCATCTAGTGTACACAGGTAGGTCCATTGTGGCGGGTAGGCGGCTGGCTGCTTTAATGGCTGTTTGCTGTTCCCCTACTCCACTCCACTCCACTATTTGACTGTGGTGCTGCATCAATCAGTGGCTGGCTCAGGTGCAGCTCTTTAACTTACCTAGGAGGGAGGGCGGAGAGAAGACAAGGAAGGTGAATGAGCTGTTCCAATGTGAAATGCCGGAAACACAGAAACACAGAAGACACACACACACACACACACACACACAACAAGAGGTGGCAATGTATTCATTAATTGCATTTAATAAATGAGCTCATTATCACACATGACTGTACAAATGCATTGTCCAACAGGTGTTGAAATAATGGGATTAAAAGGGGAGATCCCATCAGAAAGACAAAAACAATAGCAAACACAAATAGCACTTTTGGAATCTGATTTTAGTCAACACATAAGGGAAGGGTGCACCGGTCCTGGAAATACTGCAATACCAGGTCAATGCGTGGAGTGGACAGAGCAAGCTCTATTTCCATCTCCCTGTTCTAAAAATCCATTTAATATATGGTCCCCAGATAGGGGACGTATCAGATATTAAACTGATAAGAACAGATTTTTTTTTTTTTTTTTTTTTTTTAACCCTCAGAGGTAAAAATATAAATTCATTATATTTTTTGCACCTCAAACACTTTCACCAAACGTACACTCTGTATTTAGTGCGTTTCTTTAAGCTCATCATCGGGTCAATTATTTTCCTTTTTTAAACATATTTATTTACATTTACAATTAAACAAAAAGGCATACAATCCCATCACCTTAGTCTAAACCCTTCACTCCACCCACCATTTATACTTTAACTACATACCTCCACTTCAAAAATTTCCAAATACCCTCTGCATCTGCTTCCCCAAACCTTTTCTTGTCCGACAAATATACCACATACATTCTATCCAAAATCATCCTCAAACACCCTTCTACCGTCACTTCCTTTCTTCTAAAGACATACAAATTCCTTACATCCCACAAAACTTCTTTAATGATTGCTAACATAATACACCACACCCTCTGTTTTTTCCTATCTAACATTCCCAACCCAAACATTATTACCTCAAACGACAGTTTTTTAACCCCAACCACCTCTTTACACAAAGGACTCACACCCTTCCACACTTCCTGAGCCACATCACAATTCCAGAATAAATGTAAAATATTTTCACACCCTCCACACCCCACTCTAGGACATGCTTCGCTCCTCCCAATCCCACGATTTCTTTGAAACTCTCTCACAGGCAACGCTCCATGCATACTTTGCCATACAATCTCTTTCTGTCTATTTGTTATCCCATCCGTTTCCAAACTCTTCCATACTCTCCCTACATTCGCCCTTCTCACCATATTTATAGGACACTGCACTTCTTTTCCTTCAATACATCTCAACATCTCTTTTTTATTTCTCAACACATCACCCTTCCCCAACAACTCATTGCTTTTCAAAAACTTTTCCACATACAGATACCACTTTGGACATATAAGTGCATACGGCACTCTTAAATCTCTCCCTATCCATCCTAATCTGCATAACACACTCCCACTCAGATATCTTACCATACATGCAAATTTCCAATCACCTCCCATCATCCTTCTTACTGCAAACACACTATTCACTCCCAAATATACCTCAATATTAGGAAACCCCATTCCCCCATTCTTTACACTTTTCCTCACAGTCTCTCTCTTCACTCTCTCCATCTTAGAACCCCAAAAAAATACCATCAGCACTCTATTCAATCTTCTCAGCATCATATACCCTGGCGGAAAGACAAAAGCAACATACAACAAAATTGGTAAAATCACACTTTTAATCACAAGAATCTTCCCAGCAAAAGACAATTCTCTCAAACGCCAGAAATTCATTTTCTTAATAATCTTTTTACCAACATCCTCCCAACTTTCATTCCCATCCAATTTTTCATCAAATTTCACCCCCAAAATCTGAATCGCTCCTTCCACACATTTTACACCTAAATCTTCTCTCCTCCCAATGTTCCCAAACCTCTTACATTCACTCTTATCCCAATTTACTCTAAATGCAGATGCCCCACAGAACAAAGCAACTAACAATTTTGCACGCCTTACCGCAGCATCGGATTCACAAATCACACACACATCATCCATGTATGCTAATACTTTTACTTCTTTCCCACCACAACCAGGAATCTTCACACCTCTCATACATTTATCCTTCCGAAACATCTGTAATAAAGGCTCAATCGCACAAATAAAGGCAATCGGAGACAGGGGACACCCCTGCCTCACACCGGAACCCACACTTATCTCACCACCAACCCATCCATTAATGAGAATCTTACTATACACATTCTTATACAACACTCTTACAACATTCACAAAGTCACTAGGAAAACCCATTCTTACCAAAACTCTAAATAAAAAATCATGCGCCAAACGATCAAAAGCCTTTTCAAAATCAATTGACAGAACATTCAATACTTGTTTCCTCTCCATGCTATCCCATATCACATCTCTCAGCAAACACAAATTCTCACTAATCCTCCTCCCCGGCACTCCACACACTTGCTCCTCCCCAACCACCTGACCAATCACATCTCTCATCCTATTTGCAATCAGCTTAGCAAACACCTTATAGTCCACATTCAACAAAGTAATCGGCCTCCAATTTTTAACATCATTCACATCCCCTTTCTTATAAATCAAAACCACCACCCCACTTTTCATACTTTCAACCATCCTACCATTCTCCCACATAAATTTATAAACTTGCACCACATCATCCTTAATCACGTCCCACATTTTTATGTAAAATTCCATCGGTAACCCATCATCCCCTGGAGTCTTATTCACAGCCATACTATCCAACACTCTCTTTACTTCATCCTCCTCAATGTTTCTCATCAAATTTGCATATTCAATTACTTCCACCCTATTTTCAATCATACTCACCACTTCAGCCTCCAAGTCCCTATCAATCTCTTTCACTGCATACAATTCTTTATAAAAACTTTCAACCACAGGAAACACTGCTTTTCCTTTCACCACCCTTCCATTTTTATCATACACTCTCACCAAATCCTCCTTTTTCCCCACTACTTTTTTGAAAAAATACCTAGAACATTTTTCCCCCTTTTCCAATTTATCTAATTTTGACTGATACATAATCTTTCTACCTTTTTCTAACAACCATTCCCTCATCTCATTTTTCACACAATCAATCTCCTCATCCACACTCCAACCTCTCTTTTTAACCTTCTGGAGAAAATTCAACCTTATATTATAACATTCATACCTCTTCCTTCTCTCCACAGCTTTCCTATAACCAACCTTTCTAAAAAACACACGTGTTCTTTCTTTAACCCAATCCCACCATGTTATTATATCCACAAAATCACCTTTTTTCTCACACCAAAACCTATATGTATCCACATATTTTCCACAAACACTCTCATCATCCAACAAACTCACATTCAATTTCCATAAACCCCTCCCACTCCCACAATCCTCATCCCAGACCAACTCACACTTAATGCACTCGTGATCAGAATATCCTACCTTCATTTGCATATATCCCTTACCCATCACCCCCTTAGAAACAAAAATCATATCAATTCTACTACTGTGTCTCCCACTATCCGCATAATAAGTATCTACTATAGGGTTAACACCACACAGGTGCACTACATCCCTCAATCCAAAATCAGTGAGTACAGACTTTAGCACATTCCCAGACACATCCAAATCCCCTCTAGTATCACAGTTAAAATCCCCCACCCACACAATATGTTCCCTACCTGGCAAAAACAGTTTAATTCTCTCAAACAACTCCACTCTCTCTTCCTTTTTTGCAGACGCATACACATTAATTACACGCACATTCACACCACATACTTTTATAACCACTAACAGGCACCGCCCCTCCTCAATCACTGTGTAGCTACAAACCTCCACCCTGCTACTCCTAACCAAAACCCCCACACCATCATTTCTATTGTGACTAGAACATGACCATATTGCTGCACCAAAACCCCACTCCTCCTGCTTAACTATATACTCTATCCCACATTCCTGCACACAAATTAAATCTGCTCCACTGAAAGACAATTCCTCCAAAATGGCTGCTCTCCTGGCCCGGTTTTTAAACACCCGGACATTGGAAGACAAAATTTTAAACGACATTTTATAACTGCCCTAGGCAGAAAAAGGTGAAAAAACACAAAGCAGAACCCTCAAACTTTCCGGGTTAAAGGCCCGGGAGAGTTTTCTTCACTAGTCTCATACTCCATGTTCGGCTCAAACAATGCCTGAAAGGCGTTCGCCGTCTCCACACTTTGCGTCTCCACCACTTCAATTCTCTGTTTTTTTGGAAAGTTCCCCACTCTCTGTGGGCGAAAAGACATCTCCACTTCTCTCACTGGACTCAACACTCCAGAGGAAGACCATTCTGATATCCTCTGAGATTCTTCTACCACAGGGCTTGGCATGTCCTCAATGAAAGTTTCCTCAATTGCCTGCACCTGCGTGCTATCTCGCTCAGCCTCAGCCAATATTGCATCAAGGATTTCTTTCTGCCTTTGCTCCTCCACCTCCCTTTCTATCCTTAACCTCTCATTGGCTTCCTCTTGCTTCTGGATATTCTTCTGTCTCTGTGCCTCTCTTTCCTTTTCCTCTTTCTCCTTTCTCTTCTTGCCCACTGGGCAATCTCTATACAGGTGCCCCACTTCACCACACAAATCACACGATCGGGGTTCCGTACATGCACCTGCCTCATGTCCAGCCATCTTACAATTCCTGCACACCTTCACCCCAGGGCAGCACTCCTTAGTGTGACCAAACTGGTGACAGAACCGGCAAAATTTTGGCATATTTTGATAATACAAATATCCTCTATAGCCAGCAATGGAAAAGGACAATGGAGGGCTCTTAACTCCACCAATACAATCCGGGTCCAGCTTAAACTGGACGAAAAATTTATAAGTTCCATTGAACACTTTCAATGAGCTGGTCATTTTGGTTCCCCCTTTCACACTGGTGCAATATAAACTCAAAAAGTTCTTGATTAAGTCCAGCTGGGTAAATGGGTTGAAGACATGTACAAATAGTACCCTCTCTCCCATAGCAAATAGAGGCACAAAAGAGACATTTTTCAAAACCTCACAGTTAGCATTCACTTTTAAGGCTTCATAGAAATTTAAACAGTCATTTTCTTCTTGAAAGGACACATCATACAATCCTTGCTTTCTGTTTTCTTGCACACAGAATAATTTATAAAGAGGGATACCTGCCATGTCGACCACCAGCTTCCTTCCAACAAATTCAATGGTGTTCTTACCAGAATCACTTGGGTCTACCTTAATTCGAATGGTTCTCTCCACTGGTGTTGTCCTTGCTGCATCCATGCTGACTATACCTGCCGATCCACGATCACAGAACGATCACCACTCTGGTTCCTCCCAAGGGAAAACCCGCACCCCCTGACCAAGACCAGAGCAATAAACTCTGATCTTAGCCAAAAGGCCGAGAAGCGATAACCCGAGCGGCCCTTGCCTTGCCCGAGCCTGTCCCATACTGCTGTTCACCCCTTGCAGCGATTGATTCAGCCTACTCCTAGGCAATTCCATGGGGCCCTGCAGGCTCACACACATTTACAGCTACTAAGCGGGAGGGAGGTGAATAAAGGCCGGAGAGGAAGCTACACAGGATTTGCTTCTTTTGCTTGCACCACAATGCAGTGCTGAAAGAGGAGGAATCTACATAAAAACGCCTTCCTGGCAACGCCCAAATGCCCTCCTGCCATGCAGATAAACACTGGCAGCGGCAGCAAGTGCATGCCCACAGCCACCCCTTGTTCCTTCACACCTTGTATCAGCTTTAATCCAGTCCAGTGCTGCCTGCTGAGCAGCACTGACCAACACTGCCTGGGCCCAGGCTTTTATCTATCTCTGAGGCCCCATTATGATGTCAGAAAGCTGGCTCTGGAATCCTGAGGGCTCCACTATGACACGTGCAAAGTTCCGTCTGAACTTTATATAAGACGGTGAGGCTCAGTCAGTCACTCAGTGTTGCCTGAGAGGGCAACACTGCAACAGCCGGCCGCCAGGCTGTCTTTTTTTTGCACATTTATTTGCCTCCAGGAGGCCACAAGAGGGAGACAAGGGACTGCAAAATGGAAAATAAGCATCCACCAACTTTACAGACAACTTCTCCTTGCTCCTACAACCTCCATCCTTGCACAGTTTGTTATTCTTCCAGGTAACAAAGTAACAAATCCAAATTGCTGCTCTCTTTGTAGGCAAGCAAGGGTTTGTTGCAACTGCAATTCTTACTTCTTCTTGAAATGTAGGGACGACAGTACATTCCATCACATCCATCTAGTGTACACAGGTAGGTCCATTGTGGCGGGTAGGCGGCTGGCTGCTTTAATGGCTGTTTGCTGTTCCCCTACTCCACTCCACTCCACTATTTGACTGTGGTGCTGCATCAATCAGTGGCTGGCTCAGGTGCAGCTCTTTAACTTACCTAGGAGGGAGGGCGGAGAGAAGACAAGGAAGGTGAATGAGCTGTTCCAATGTGAAATGCCGGAAACACAGAAACACAGAAGACACACACACACACACACACACACACAACAAGAGGTGGCAATGTATTCATTAATTGCATTTAATAAATGAGCTCATTATCACACATGACTGTACAAATGCATTGTCCAACAGGTGTTGAAATAATGGGATTAAAAGGGGAGATCCCATCAGAAAGACAAAAACAATAGCAAACACAAATAGCACTTTTGGAATCTGATTTTAGTCAACACATAAGGGAAGGGTGCACCGGTCCTGGAAATACTGCAATACCAGGTCAATGCGTGGAGTGGACAGAGCAAGCTCTATTTCCATCTCCCTGTTCTAAAAATCCATTTAATATATGGTCCCCAGATAGGGGACGTATCAGATATTAAACTGATAAGAACAGATACTACACTTGATCTTAGCCAAAAGGCCGAGAAGCGATAACCCGAGCGGCCCTTGCCTTGCCCGAGCCTGTCCCATACTGCTGTTCACCCCTTGCAGCGATTGATTCAGCCTACTCCTAGGCAATTCCATGGGGCCCTGCAGGCTCACACACATTTACAGCTACTAAGCGGGAGGGAGGTGAATAAAGGCCGGAGAGGAAGCTACACAGGATTTGCTTCTTTTGCTTGCACCACAATGCAGTGCTGAAAGAGGAGGAATCTACATAAAAACGCCTTCCTGGCAACGCCCAAATGCCCTCCTGCCATGCAGATAAACACTGGCAGCGGCAGCAAGTGCATGCCCACAGCCACCCCTTGTTCCTTCACACCTTGTATCAGCTTTAATCCAGTCCAGTGCTGCCTGCTGAGCAGCACTGACCAACACTGCCTGGGCCCAGGCTTTTATCTATCTCTGAGGCCCCATTATGATGTCAGAAAGCTGGCTCTGGAATCCTGAGGGCTCCACTATGACACGTGCAAAGTTCCGTCTGAACTTTATATAAGACGGTGAGGCTCAGTCAGTCACTCAGTGTTGCCTGAGAGGGCAACACTGCAACAGCCGGCCGCCAGGCTGTCTTTTTTTTGCACATTTATTTGCCTCCAGGAGGCCACAAGAGGGAGACAAGGGACTGCAAAATGGAAAATAAGCATCCACCAACTTTACAGACAACTTCTCCTTGCTCCTACAACCTCCATCCTTGCACAGTTTGTTATTCTTCCAGGTAACAAAGTAACAAATCCAAATTGCTGCTCTCTTTGTAGGCAAGCAAGGGTTTGTTGCAACTGCAATTCTTACTTCTTCTTGAAATGTAGGGACGACAGTACATTCCATCACATCCATCTAGTGTACACAGGTAGGTCCATTGTGGCGGGTAGGCGGCTGGCTGCTTTAATGGCTGTTTGCTGTTCCCCTACTCCACTCCACTCCACTATTTGACTGTGGTGCTGCATCAATCAGTGGCTGGCTCAGGTGCAGCTCTTTAACTTACCTAGGAGGGAGGGCGGAGAGAAGACAAGGAAGGTGAATGAGCTGTTCCAATGTGAAATGCCGGAAACACAGAAACACAGAAGACACACACACACACACACACACACACAACAAGAGGTGGCAATGTATTCATTAATTGCATTTAATAAATGAGCTCATTATCACACATGACTGTACAAATGCATTGTCCAACAGGTGTTGAAATAATGGGATTAAAAGGGGAGATCCCATCAGAAAGACAAAAACAATAGCAAACACAAATAGCACTTTTGGAATCTGATTTTAGTCAACACATAAGGGAAGGGTGCACCGGTCCTGGAAATACTGCAATACCAGGTCAATGCGTGGAGTGGACAGAGCAAGCTCTATTTCCATCTCCCTGTTCTAAAAATCCATTTAATATATGGTCCCCAGATAGGGGACGTATCAGATATTAAACTGATAAGAACAGATACTACACTTGATCTTAGCCAAAAGGCCGAGAAGCGATAACCCGAGCGGCCCTTGCCTTGCCCGAGCCTGTCCCATACTGCTGTTCACCCCTTGCAGCGATTGATTCAGCCTACTCCTAGGCAATTCCATGGGGCCCTGCAGGCTCACACACATTTACAGCTACTAAGCGGGAGGGAGGTGAATAAAGGCCGGAGAGGAAGCTACACAGGATTTGCTTCTTTTGCTTGCACCACAATGCAGTGCTGAAAGAGGAGGAATCTACATAAAAACGCCTTCCTGGCAACGCCCAAATGCCCTCCTGCCATGCAGATAAACACTGGCAGCGGCAGCAAGTGCATGCCCACAGCCACCCCTTGTTCCTTCACACCTTGTATCAGCTTTAATCCAGTCCAGTGCTGCCTGCTGAGCAGCACTGACCAACACTGCCTGGGCCCAGGCTTTTATCTATCTCTGAGGCCCCATTATGATGTCAGAAAGCTGGCTCTGGAATCCTGAGGGCTCCACTATGACACGTGCAAAGTTCCGTCTGAACTTTATATAAGACGGTGAGGCTCAGTCAGTCACTCAGTGTTGCCTGAGAGGGCAACACTGCAACAGCCGGCCGCCAGGCTGTCTTTTTTTTGCACATTTATTTGCCTCCAGGAGGCCACAAGAGGGAGACAAGGGACTGCAAAATGGAAAATAAGCATCCACCAACTTTACAGACAACTTCTCCTTGCTCCTACAACCTCCATCCTTGCACAGTTTGTTATTCTTCCAGGTAACAAAGTAACAAATCCAAATTGCTGCTCTCTTTGTAGGCAAGCAAGGGTTTGTTGCAACTGCAATTCTTACTTCTTCTTGAAATGTAGGGACGACAGTACATTCCATCACATCCATCTAGTGTACACAGGTAGGTCCATTGTGGCGGGTAGGCGGCTGGCTGCTTTAATGGCTGTTTGCTGTTCCCCTACTCCACTCCACTCCACTATTTGACTGTGGTGCTGCATCAATCAGTGGCTGGCTCAGGTGCAGCTCTTTAACTTACCTAGGAGGGAGGGCGGAGAGAAGACAAGGAAGGTGAATGAGCTGTTCCAATGTGAAATGCCGGAAACACAGAAACACAGAAGACACACACACACACACACACACACACAACAAGAGGTGGCAATGTATTCATTAATTGCATTTAATAAATGAGCTCATTATCACACATGACTGTACAAATGCATTGTCCAACAGGTGTTGAAATAATGGGATTAAAAGGGGAGATCCCATCAGAAAGACAAAAACAATAGCAAACACAAATAGCACTTTTGGAATCTGATTTTAGTCAACACATAAGGGAAGGGTGCACCGGTCCTGGAAATACTGCAATACCAGGTCAATGCGTGGAGTGGACAGAGCAAGCTCTATTTCCATCTCCCTGTTCTAAAAATCCATTTAATATATGGTCCCCAGATAGGGGACGTATCAGATATTAAACTGATAAGAACAGATAAGGTTTCAACAAAGTTTTTTATTGGCAAAAATAATATATTTTACAGACTTTTTTTTTAAAATTGAAACCACAAGATAAAATCAACAGCATAATACATGAATATTCATACATTTAAATGAATACAAAAGTAATAATAATAAGACCATTAATACAGATGTTATAATAAAAGTACAGAACAATAGCAGGATAAAATTTATACAGGGCATAAAAGACATAAAAGAATAAAACCATTTTTATTTACAATGTTATGGTATTCCACATTTGCAAACACCACATGGATGTTGCTTCTTTTACCCCTAGCTGCTTTTTGTCCCTAAGATAATAAATATACATTTCACTTAGGGCATATTTCACACAATTTTTAACGTCAATAAAATCATGTTTAAAAAGCAGAATGTTCCTAACCTTCCAAATGGCATTCTTAAAACAGTTTAAAATGATCCAACAGACCATTTGCTGTTTAAAACTTGGGCAGTTAAAAAGACCATAAAACACGTATTCAAATTTAAGATCTTTAAGACCGCAGGCCCATTTCAGCAATGGGCCTACCTTCCTCCAAACCTCCTGTGCATATGGGCAGTTCCAAAACAGGTGCATTATCGTCTCGTCGTCACCACACCTGTCTCTCGGGCACTTGGCTCTCGCCACCAGTCCTCGCCTATGCTGGAATTCACGAGTAGGGAGGCACTGGTGAACGATTGCCCAGGCAAGGTCCTTGTGCACATTTGCCATAAATTTCCCGAAAACGTTCCGCCACACCACCTTGGACCTTGCCTGTGAGAAATTTGAAACTGCCAGTGTATCCTCCTGCCGCCTACAGGAGAGTGACACTTTTTTCTGGTCCCCCAATATGTCAGGCTCCAATTCTTGGAGACCTAGGAGCCTGACAGTTTTTTCGAGCACCGCATATTGTTTTGGGGGACACAGAAGCACAGGAGAATTCAAAGGGACACGAAACCATCGTTTAAAAATCATGCCCGTAGCGTACTTTAAAAAGTAGCTAAAAATACCATCAGAATTATACATTTTAAAACAGAAGCAAAAGTATTTAATGTAAAAGAAGTTAAAAAGGTTAGGAACATCTCTCCCGCCATTGTCCTTACATCTGTACATAAAATCACGTTTTAGTTTTTCCATTTTGGAACCCCATAAAAACATAAAACAGATCCTGGTCACTTTTTTAATATATAAAATTGTTGGAGGGAAAACCATAGCTACATAAAGCATTATGGGTAATAAAACAGATTTAATTATTAAAACTTTTCCCTCCATGGTGAGATTCCTCAAATTCCACATTAAAACCTTTTTTTCCATTTTGGCAATTACTGAATCCCAATTGGGTCTCCCATCGTTTTCTTGATTAAAAACAATTCCTAAAATTTTTATCTGATCCTGCTGCATGTTAACTCCTGGTGTCACAGAGGAATCCCATACACCAGTATAAAAACAGTCACACTTATCAACGTTTAATTTAAAACCAGAGGCTTCACAAAAAAAGCCGGTGTTCCTCAATGCCCGTCTCATAGAAGCGGCGTCTGGGCATAGGACGGTGGCGTCATCCATATAGCCTAGGATTTTTACCTGGTTCCCCCTTCCTCCAGGTATGGGCACGCCTCTGATGACTTTATCATCTCTTATTAGGGTGAACAGAGGTTCTATGGCACAAATAAAAAGGAGCGGAGACAACGGGCACCCCTGTTTCACCCCTGATAAAAGAGGAACACCTTTAGTTAAAAATCCGTTGATAGAAATTTGGCTAAAACAGGATCGATATAAAAGCTTAATACGTGTTAAAATAATTTCAGGAACAGCCATCTTTTTAAGAACCATAAAAAGATATTCATGGGAGACCCGGTCAAAAGCCTTCTCGAAATCTAAGGATAAAATAGCAAGGCTTTGACCCCTTTCTTTAAAATACCAAATGATGTCACGTAAAATATTCAGGGACTCAGTAATTGACCTCCCAGGTACCCCACATACCTGGTTTGGATGGATTAATTTATGAATAAAAGGTTTAAAACGGATTGTTATTAGTTTAGCTAAAATTTTACAATCAACGTTTAAAAGAGTAATAGGGCGCCAGTTTTTTAACTGGTCCCTCTCACCTTTTTTAAAAATTAAGGACACAATCCCCCTCCTCCAGGAAGGGGGCAGCTCTTCAGTAATAAAAACTTCCTTATACAATAAAAACATGTCATTCTTTAAAATTTCCCAAAAAGCATGATAAAATTCGATGGGCAGACCATCTTCCCCAGGAGCTTTCCCATTAGAAAAACTTTTAAAAGCAAATAAAAGTTCCTCCAAGGTAATATTACGGGATAAAACTTCCTGGTCTAAAATATCTAGCTTGGCATCAAGGGAATTAAGAACATGTTCTAAAAAGGAAGGATCAATATTTTTCTTGTTAAAAAGAGATTGGTAGAAATTAAAAGCAGAATTTAAAATGCCGACCATAGTGGTTTCTCCTTCAAGGTTTAAAATGACATCTCGTTTATCCATTACCTTTTTGAAGAAGAACCGGGAACACTTCTCGCCATCCTCGAGGTGCTTTACATGTGAATTAAAAATTATTTGTTTCCCTTTCTCTTCTATGGCATATTTTATTTCAGCTTTAAGATTTAAGATATCATCATCAACATCCATACCAATCTCCTTCAATTTAAAAAGTACATGTAAACGTTTATTAAGAACATAAAACCATTGTTTTTTCTCTTTTGCTTTCTTCTTACCTGCTCGAATAAAAAAAGCTCTGATTTTGGGTTTAATGCCCTCCCACCAGTGTAGCATAGGCTGACTGGGCGCTCTATGGGACTGCCAACACTGGTAGGTCCGCACAAACTCCTCTTTAATGATGGGGTCCTCCAGGAGTGTGGTGTTTAGTCTCCAGGGACCCCTACAAGCTTTTTGCTCTCCCTCTAGCTCCAGGTGCACTGAAAGGAGCTTGTGATCAGATAAAATATTTGTTAAAAGCAAACATTTTTTGGGAATAAAACTATTAGAAGTGAAAATAAAATCAATTCTGGAGCTCACTCTTCCATTGGACCAGGTGGGGCCTGGGTCCGCAGGCAAGAGTTCCCTCCAGCAATCTTTCAATTTAAAATCACCAATAAAATTCTTGAGCAGGTAAGAAGTACGGTCAATTTTTCGATTAAAATCCCCACCCTGCCGGTGTTCTCCATCTCGCACACAGTTAAAATCACCACCCACCAGCAGGGGGGTAGACCCAACACAAAACAATGGTAAAATCTCTAATAGTTCTGCCCTCTCCTGTTTGGTAGGAGGGGCATAAACGTTTAAAACACGAATTAAAATTCCATTAAAAAGCAAATGTATTAAAATAGCTCTGCCGGGCATGATTTCAGTCACTGTTTGGATGGAGATAAAACGACCTCGGCAGAGCAATCCAACCCCCGCAGAGCGACAGTCATTTCCACCAGACCAGACTGAGGGGCCTAGTTTCCAGTCCATCTTTAAATCTTGATATTCCAAGTCATTAGGGATTCCACATTCTTGAAGCAGGCAAAGGTCAAAGTCCACAGTCTCTAAAAATGAAAATAAAGCAGTCCTGCGGACAGGGCTCTTTAGGGACCTCACATTTAGTGAGGCGACTTTGATAGGAACCAACATAGTCTTAGTTGAGGTCAGGGTCCGAACCAGAAGAGTCGTACTCGGAGATCAGCTGCGAGTCTGGACCCCCTTTTTGAGGGGTCAATAAATCTTGGATGTTGGTAGGGTCAGAGCCAGATACGTGGGCGGCTCCAACCCCCACACTGCTCTCATCCGAACTCCGATAGGCAGCTTTCCTCCGAACTCCGGACTCCTCTTCCTCTCGCTGTCTCTTTGCAGAATGGCTCCTATCCATCTCCTCGAAGTCGCTCTCACCCATCTCTGGCCCCTGGCTGAAGATATCGCTGATGTCCTTCCTGGGCAGCTGCACAGGGGCCTGTGAGGTCCCATCACTCTTGGCAACCTTTGCCTGCTTACGGGGAGCCTTCATCGCAAGCCCCTCCACAACCGCAGTGGAGGAACTTTGCTCCGACCCCCCCGTTGACCGGAAATGGTCAAAACGAGGCTCCAATCCAGCATATTTTAGGGTTTTCTTAATGGAGCCCTCGTCTGACACAGAGTGTCTCCGCTCCATGCCCACACTCTTGGGACAGGCGTCAGGTCCTACTGCAGAACCTACGGAGCCACGACGCCTGTCGCTAACCACTGCCTCAACAGGGTCCACTGCAGGCGGAGCAGAGGACCTGTTTGCAGAGGTGCCGGTCAACTTATGTCCAGCAGAGTCAGAATTCCTCCTGCTCTGCCTGGACCCGGTGGAATCCCTATGGCCGTCCCTCGAGGCTGACATCGGTGGGCCCCCCGATGGAGCTGTGAAGGACTTTGGCCTGGACCCCTCAGTCGTCAATGCTCGTTTTGGGGCATTACCAGCGGCGTCTGCACATGTTGCAAACTGCCGCTCTGGCCCTGGTCTGGGTGGCCCAGATTTCGCTCTGCGGGGGCAATCTTTAAAAGCATGCCCAGTCATGCCGCACAGATTGCACAACACCTCGGAACTGCATTTTGCCGCTACGTGTCCAACCTGGCCACACCTGTTACACTGCACCACATGGGGCCGGTCACAATGTTCTCTGGTGTGGCCATATCTCAAGCAGTTCCGGCAGGCTATTGGCATCTGGGGGTAAAATAGGAATCCTCGATTCTTCCCAATGGCAAAGTTCTGGGGTGGGTGATGTAAGCCTCCAATGCCATTGGGATCCTGGCGGAACTTCACCCAATATTTTCTTTTGCCATTCCAGAAGCTCTGGGTGTTCAAGATTTTATGTGAGAAGCGGACCTCCCTGCAGTAACGACTGAGGAAGGTTTCAATGTCACACTCTGAGACAAATGGACTGAACATGCACATCACGAGCGGGACTTCTTCCTCCCCGTAGAGGAATAAAAAGTTCAGTCCATTTAGCCGCTCCTCACTCTGGTCCGCATCAGACAATCTTTTGTGCATGTTGTCGCAACATGCCGCGGCCGTAAAGGATACGGTGTACCGACCGCGGCTTTCCTGGTCGTTGAGACACAGGATGTCCGCCCGCTTGAGCCCCAGGAAGTCCAGCAGAATCACCTCCACAATGAAGCGAAGGTTCTTCCGCTGGCGATGGCCTTCTTCCACCTCGATGCGGACGGACTGGCGCAACCGGGTGTCCCCGGATGCAAATCCAAATGTATATGGCATTTTCAGTGCCTGGGGGCTAAGCCTGTCCCTTATAGCAGCAAGGGCTCAGATTCCACAATTAAGTGGAACCCTCCCCCAAGGCCAAGGATTAGGGTACCCCAGACACCTACGAAGCCCGATAAACGCCCTCGGAACGCTCTTAGAAAAACGCCTCAAGGCCGGTTGACCTCTTGGGTAAGGCGCGATCGCAACTCGTTGTCCGGGGGCTAAGCCCACTCCCCAAATAGCAGCAAGGGGGTGAAGTCTCTCTGTGAAAAGAGACGATCCCCCAAGGCCAAGGAGCAGGGTACCCCGGACACCTCCCAACAAAACCAGATGCAGAAATACTACACCTGATCTTGCCAAAAGGCCGAGAAGCGATAACCCGAGCGGCCCTTGCCTTGCCCGAGCCTGTCCCATACTGCTGTTCACCCCTTGCAGCGATTGATTCAGCCTACTCCTAGGCAATTCCATGGGGCCCTGCAGGCTCACACACATTTACAGCTACTAAGCGGGAGGGAGGTGAATAAAGGCCGGAGAGGAAGCTACACAGGATTTGCTTCTTTTGCTTGCACCACAATGCAGTGCTGAAAGAGGAGGAATCTACATAAAAACGCCTTCCTGGCAACGCCCAAATGCCCTCCTGCCATGCAGATAAACACTGGCAGCGGCAGCAAGTGCATGCCCACAGCCACCCCTTGTTCCTTCACACCTTGTATCAGCTTTAATCCAGTCCAGTGCTGCCTGCTGAGCAGCACTGACCAACACTGCCTGGGCCCAGGCTTTTATCTATCTCTGAGGCCCCATTATGATGTCAGAAAGCTGGCTCTGGAATCCTGAGGGCTCCACTATGACACGTGCAAAGTTCCGTCTGAACTTTATATAAGACGGTGAGGCTCAGTCAGTCACTCAGTGTTGCCTGAGAGGGCAACACTGCAACAGCCGGCCGCCAGGCTGTCTTTTTTTTGCACATTTATTTGCCTCCAGGAGGCCACAAGAGGGAGACAAGGGACTGCAAAATGGAAAATAAGCATCCACCAACTTTACAGACAACTTCTCCTTGCTCCTACAACCTCCATCCTTGCACAGTTTGTTATTCTTCCAGGTAACAAAGTAACAAATCCAAATTGCTGCTCTCTTTGTAGGCAAGCAAGGGTTTGTTGCAACTGCAATTCTTACTTCTTCTTGAAATGTAGGGACGACAGTACATTCCATCACATCCATCTAGTGTACACAGGTAGGTCCATTGTGGCGGGTAGGCGGCTGGCTGCTTTAATGGCTGTTTGCTGTTCCCCTACTCCACTCCACTCCACTATTTGACTGTGGTGCTGCATCAATCAGTGGCTGGCTCAGGTGCAGCTCTTTAACTTACCTAGGAGGGAGGGCGGAGAGAAGACAAGGAAGGTGAATGAGCTGTTCCAATGTGAAATGCCGGAAACACAGAAACACAGAAGACACACACACACACACACACACACACACACAACAAGAGGTGGCAATGTATTCATTAATTGCATTTAATAAATGAGCTCATTATCACACATGACTGTACAAATGCATTGTCCAACAGGTGTTGAAATAATGGGATTAAAAGGGGAGATCCCATCAGAAAGACAAAAACAATAGCAAACACAAATAGCACTTTTGGAATCTGATTTTAGTCAACACATAAGGGAAGGGTGCACCGGTCCTGGAAATACTGCAATACCAGGTCAATGCGTGGAGTGGACAGAGCAAGCTCTATTTCCATCTCCCTGTTCTAAAAATCCATTTAATATATGGTCCCCAGATAGGGGACGTATCAGATATTAAACTGATAAGAACAGATTTTTTTGATTGAAAATTGCTTTATTGACAATCAATCGTCATCATACAAACATTACTGCGACGCAGCGCAAGCCATGAAGCAGCAAATAATAAATAATAACAGTCGTCAAACATAACATGACAGTATAATACACAGTACAGGCTAGCCTATGCTATACATTACACCACATGCTACACTAACATTCTTGCATTCACTAAAGCCAAACAACAAAGCATTACAGACAAGTGATGGGATAGGGGAGTGGGTAGGAGGGGATAGGGAAGGGGGAAATCACAGGCCCGAAGCTTTATTGAAAGACAACACACAAGAAGGGAGAGTGGGGGGAAGGGGAGTATCAGTCCTCTTCCTCATCGACGTCCGGGCTGTCCCAGGTGGAATAGTCTCTGAGCAGGCTGTGGATCAGCCTGCGGCAGTCCTGGACGGACACACTCTCTCTCCGCAAAATCAGACGGTTCCTGGCGAACCATATAGCGTCCTTAAAGCAGTTCATAAGGCGCCAGGCTTCCTGGATTGCTCCATCCGTGGTATTCCCAGGAAATAGTCCATAAAGTACCGAGCGGTACGACAGTCTGTTCCTGGGTACTGAGTCCTTGAGTTCATGTTCCAAGGCTTTCAACAGACCCTGTGCAAAGGGGCACTGCCAGAAAATGTGCAAAGATGTTTCCTCCGTGAAGGGGCACCTGGGGCAGTACCGGGTCTTGCACAGGTTGCGGGCATGCATGAATGACCTAAGAGGCAGTCCTCCCTGGATGGCCATCCATGAAATGTCCTTGTGCCCGTTGGTCAACCTGCCAGATGACACGTTAGTCCAAACAGTCTCCAACGTGTCGGCATGAAGCCCTGGAACAGACTCCAGTGAGTCCTTTGCTCTGATGTGCTTGTGGATCGTCTTAGGTTTCCACAAGTCGGGCTTAAGACCCTCCAGTTGATGCTCCCTCACAAACCGGACGACATCTCCGTAGAACCAGGGAGCGTGCCAGTTGTAAGGGAAGGAGCTGTCCCACTTGTCCCAGCCAAAACCTCGCCAGAGGGGAAGGAGGAAGTAGCGGGACATGGCCTTGCCCGCAGAGCCGTTTGCTGTCCTCAGAGTCCTACGAACACAGTCACATACAAAAGCGATCCGCAGCAGAGTGGGAATGTCGGGTATACCCTTCCCACCTTTGCGGGGCTCCTTGTACATAACAGTCCGCTTTACTCTGTCCATTTTCGAGCCCCAGATGAAGCGAAACACAGTCCTGGTAATGGCCCTCGAGACGGTGGCAAGAGGGGGCCATGCCTGTGCAGTGTATTGTAGCACAGGCAAGACTTCGTTACGCAGGACCATTGCTTTGCCCTCAATAGTGAGTTGTCTGAGGCTCCACAGTCCGATCCTTTGGTTGACTTTGGCCAAGCGTTCTTCCCACGACTTTAGGGCTGCACCTTCCTTACCGAACCAGACTCCCAGAATTTTGATGAAGTCCGGCTTGATAGTAAACGGGAAGGAGGCAGGAGAAGGCAGGTACCACTTTCCGAAGAGCATGGCTTCCGACTTCCCGCAGTTGACTTTTGCCCCTGAAGCGCGTCCGAACTCCTCACAGGTCTGGACGAGTGCAGTCACCGAACTCTGGTCAGCGCAGAAGACGGTCACGTCGTCCATGTACAGCGAGCATTTGACCTCGAAGTGTCCTGGACCTGGTGCGGTGATCCCTCTGATCTCTCCATTCTGCCGGATAGCCTCTGCGAAGAGCTCTATAACACAAACAAAAAGGAGAGGTGAAAGAGGACAGCCTTGTCTAACCCCCGACGATACAGGAAAGGGGTCAGTCTTCCAGCCGTTCACCAGCACCGAGCTGTAAATGTCGCAATACATCAGGTTAACATACAAACAGAACAACCTGCCAAGCCGCAGCCTACGCAGAGCCTTACCCATGAATTCGTGAGAGACCCGGTCAAAAGCCTTCTCCTGATCCAGACTGACCAGGGCCGCGTGTGTACGGCGGCTTTGCATGTAATGCACCGTGTCCCTCACCAGGGCAAGACTGTCGGCCACCCTACGGCCAGGAATGCCGCAGGTTTGGTCCGATCCGATGATCTGTCCGATGACAACCTTCAGTCTGTTGGTCAATACTTTGGCGAGGATCTTGTAGTCCACGTTCAGGAGAGAGATGGGACGCCAGTTTTTCAGGTCACATCTCTCCCCCTTCCGCTTATACAGGATCGTGATCATGCCTTCTCTCAAGGACGGTGGCATTCTACCCTCCACCACCATCTCCTCATAGAGCTCCAGCAGGTCCGGACAGATCAAGTCCCCCAGCGCTACATAGAGCTCTGCTGGGAGACCATCACTGCCCGGGGTCCTGCCGGGTCTGAAGGATTTAGCGGCAGAGAGCAGTTCCTCCACCGTCAGGGGTACGTCCATAGCCTCCGTACCTGCAGGATCAAGATGATTAGTGATACCTGACAGGAATTTATCGGCGGCTTCGGGGTCAGTGGTTTTCCGGGAGTAGAGGCTTCGGTAGTAGTCTGTGACGACTCCCATCACCTCCTTCTTCCCAGAATGCATGTTTCCGGTCTCATCTCGGAGTTCCTTCAGGGGCGTGTGGCCGGCATGGAGTTTCCTGAAAAAGAACGAGTTACATTTCTCACCCTTCTCCAGGTTCTCCACCTTGGAACGAAAGATAATTCGCTTGGATTCCTCCTCAAAGTGCCTTTTCAGGCCCTTTTTGGCTTCCTCCAGCTCCTTCCTGACGTCCCAGCCGCATTGAAGGAGGTCTTGCAGGGATCGCAGCTGACGCTGCATCTCTCTGAAGTCTCTCTTCCTCTCACACGCCTGTTGACGACTTTTTGCCTGAAAGAAACAACGAAATTCAACTTTAACATATTCCCACCAGTCACAGGTTTTGTCAAAGAAAACTTTATCATTCCTCCAAACAATATAGGCGTCTCTAAGTTCCGCCAGTACCTCCTCTCTTTCCAGCAGGGCACAATTCAGCTTCCAGGAGCCAGGGCCGGGAGGAAAACCGTGGCCGATGGCACCCTGGAAGAGAATGGCCCTGTGGTCAGAGAAGAAGCAGGGGATCATGGAGTGCCCATGCTGCTTGACTGCCCGGGAGGTGAACACAAAGTCAATCCGAGAACGAAGTGAGCCATCGGGTCGGCTCCATGAATAGTTCACAGAGCCGATCCCCATGGAGCCCACAACGTCCTGCAAGGATGCTTCGGTTACCATCTCGATAAGCAGTTTGGAACTGACATCCAGCTTGATTGAAGTGCCGGAACTTCGTCCATCCTCTTCGATGGGGCAGTTGAAGTCCCCGGCCATCACCACTGCCCTAGTGGTGGCGAGCTGGGTCCGCAGGGTCTGGAATAGTTCCAGGCGCTCAGCCTTCATAGGGGGAGCGTACACGTTGATGAGCCTAATCGGCTCTCCCGCCCAGGAACCGTCTACGACCAACAAGCGGCCGCAGACGAGCTCCTGGACAGAGTCAACAGTAAATACGCTTCCCCTAATCAGGATGGCAACCCCTGCAGACTTACAGTCGCCCCCACCAGACCAGTAGGACGGGCCATGGGTCCACTGCCTGGCCAGGTGATGATATGACCTGGAAGAGGGGAGAGTACATTCCTGCAGCATAAATATATCACTCGACTGCTTGGAAAGAAAAGTTAGCACCATCTGACGTCTAGTCCTATCTCTAACACTCCTCACATTGAGGCTAAAGATGTTAAGTTTAGCAGCCATGGGGGAGAATAAAGAAGGTTAGTGCAAACGATACACCTTAGTTACCAGTCCGGTCGGGCGGATCCTCCTCGCTTGGTGGGTCCGAAAGATCCAGCAGGCCCTCTGACAAAAATTGTTCCAGGATTGTAGCCACCTGGATGTCTGTTGTGAAGTCGATGACCTCAGGTTCAGACACGAGTTCCTCCACCATCTGCTCCATTTCCTCCTGCTGCGCAAGGGAATCTTCGCAGATTTCCACGACTTGTCGCTTTGAGGACTCAGCCGCTGGGCTGTCCCTCACCTTTCTCTTCCTCTGGATGGCACCTGAGGAGACAAGAGGGGGAAAATCCTCCAGGGAGAGGACTCCAGCAGCTGGAGAGGAAGATGTTAGTGCTGCTGGAGCTGGGGAGAAGGGAGGCTGGGTTGGGAGAGGTGCAGGTGACAGGACCACTGAGATGGGTGGGTAGGAGAAGGTGAGAGCCTCAGTGGGGGTGACAGGGGTAGGGGACGGGGGGGTGGGGAGGGCCGGGCGAGGGAGGGTGGGAAGGGTAGGGCGAGGGAGGGCCGGGAGAGGGGGGGGAGGGACTGTCGTCTTCTTACCATCCTTCTTTTTCCCGGTCTTCTGTGCCGCTGGAGCTCTGGCTGGGGCGGGGTTCCCTCTGGCTGGAGCTTTCGCTGCTACAGTTGCCCAGGATCGATCCCTCTTCGGGCAGTCCTTGTAAGAGTGGGCTGCTTGTCCGCAGAGGTTGCACATTGTCCGTTTCGGGCAGTCTTTGGTCTCGTGTCCTGTTACCCGGCAGTTCTTGCAGGCGTCCTCCTTGCAGTCCTTCATCGAATGACCCTTCTTGCTGCATCTCCTGCAGATCTGCGGCATGTCCGGGTAGTAGATGAGGCCGTAGGAGTTGCCCAGCGAGAATGACTGGGGCAGGTGCTGGAGGCCGTCTTCCGCGCTTGAATCCTTGTTGAGTCGGACGATTACCGACCACTTGCCAGTCCAGAAGCCGAGTCCGTTCAGGATGTGGGTGGGTTCCCTCACCACTGTGCAGAACCGCTTCAGGAGCGTGGTGATGTCTTTGCCGGGGGTGTGTGGGTTCCGCATTGAGACCGTCACCCGCCTTTCCTCTCTTTGGACAGGGCAGTTGCCCACAAAGCGAGAGAAAGGGGATTCAGGCCTCGCCGCTTTCACCATCTCCCAGTACCTTCTGCAGATGTTGATCGAAGCGAAGGTCACGAAGAACATCCCGGTCATGAAGGCCTGGATGCTGATGGTCTCCGGCTTAGCGAAGCCCTGGTCCAGGAGCATCTTCTGGCAGAACACTTCTTCCGTCATGTCCGGCACTCTCCCGTCCACCTCCTTCAGCTTCAGGGCCACCGTCTGCTTCATCCAGGGCTCCAGGGTTGGAGCAGCCTGGTTCGGCTTCCTGGTGGCCTGTTGGCTTGAGGAGGCTTCAGGAGGAGATGTCCTGGCCTGGGCCGGCTCACCTGGTCCATCAGCCTTCTTCTTCTGGGTGGCAGGGTTGCTGGTTGAGGCCATGGCTTCTTCCAGCTGTTCCTGTCGCTTGGGGAGGATCTTCGATAACTCTTTCCCGAAGGGGGCGGAGCTATGCAAATCTTCTCCTTGCTGGCCGAGGTTCTTCCACGAAATTTCTTCCGAAATTTTTTTTTTTTTTTTTTTTTTTTTTAAAACCATTCAGTTTAACTTAAAGCAACAGTACACAAACCATTTTGCATTTTAAGGCATAAGTTGCCTTAGTCGTACATCATCATGGCTATTTTATTCCAAACAATAATAATCAAGACACAGAAAGGATTGTGAAGAACAAAAATAAAACAGGAATAAATCTTATCAATTAGCTATATTTCACCAACCTTCTCCACTTCTTAAATTTCCATATCCCCTCTGCGTCTATACCACCACCGCACTGACTATCCCAACGATAGACTACGTATAGTCTTGACAAAACCATCCTCACACACTCACCAATGGGTACCCACTTATGTTTGAAAACACCTAAATTACGTACATCCCATAAGCTTTCCATTATACACACCATAATCAACCATAAGATCCTATCACTTACTCTGTTACAAGCCCCTATAGCAAACATCGCAACCTTCCAATCCACAAACTTCACCCCAGCTAACTCCTTACAGACGCCACCCATCCTCCTCCATACCTCATACGAATAATTGCAGTCCCAAAAAAGATGCCTAACAGTCTCCCGTGAATTACACCCAACCCTTGGACACACCTCAAATCTAACTAGCATTCTCCTCCTCTGCACATCTCTAACAGGCAATATATCATGCAACGCCATCCACACTATGTCCTTTTGTCTATTGGACATACCTCTCACGCCTAACTTCTTCCAAGTATCCACAACATCCTCTCCTCGCAAACCCACAATGTTACACACAACCTCATTCACACACAATCTTTTTAGCACAGCCTTCTTATCCAGAAACCCACCCATAGGCACTGCAATCAAATCATATTTCCTAATGAACCTTTCAATCACAACATACCATACCGGACATACATAAGCAACAGGCACAGTAGCGTCTCTCTTAAACCAATTTAACCCATAAAGCATCCAACCGGCCATATACCTTACCATATACGCACTCTTATTTCCTTTCCCCAAGAGCCCCACCACTGTTTTAATATAATTTAACCCAAGAAAGACCTCCACATTCGGAAAATCCAAACCTCCATTCTCACAAGACTTATAAACATACTCACGCTTCAACTTTTCCATTTGACTTCCCCACAGAAAGGTAAACACCATTTTCTCTGACTTTTTGATTTTCCTACTAGCGGAGGGAAAAATACTAGCCACAAAAACCAAAATAGGCAAAATCACTGTCTTAATTATCAACACCTTCCCTGATAAAGTCAGGTCTCTAAGTCTCCAAAAATTCAATTTCTTCTCAATCCTCTTGCCACATTCATCCCAACTCTCATTCCCTCTCAAGTCCTCATTAAACTGTATCCCCAACACTTTTACTGCACCCACTTCATTCCTCACTCCCTCCATACTTACCCTCCTATCCCCAAAGCACTTAAAGACACACTTATCCCAATTCACCTTAAAAGCTGATGCCCCACAAAAAAAATCCAACCATAATTTTGCTCTATTCAACCCAGCCATACAATCACTCATAACCACAACATCATCCATATAACCCAGAATTTTAACGTATTTACCTCCACTCCCTGGGATCAAAAAACCTTTCACCACTTTATCTTTTCTTACCAAACACATCAAACTTTCGATCACACAAATAAACAAAACTGGGGACATAGGGCACCCCTGTCTTACCCCAGATCTCACACATACTTTTGAACTTAAATTACCATTCACCAACACTTCACTTGACACATCCCTATACAAACACTTCACACCTTCCAAAAACCTCACTGGGAAGCCCATCCTAACAAGTACAGCAAACATAAACACATGCGACACTCTATCAAACGCCTTTTCGAAATCTAACGCAAGCATCATACACTTCTGTTTCCTACTCATACAGTCCCCAATCAAATCTCTCAGCAAAACCAAATTATCAGACATACTCCTACCTGGCACAGCACAGACTTGGTCTTCACCCACAACCTTTCCTACCACCTCACGCATACGATTAGCCAAAATTTTACTAAAACATTTATAATCCACATTCAGCAGTGAAATCGGTCTCCAATTACCCAAACACTTCTTATCCCCTTTCTTATAAATCAAAACAATCACACCCTCTTTCATAGACTCACACAAAACCCCCTTATCCCATATAAACTTACATACTTCCACCAAATCCAACCCTATTATCTCCCAGGCCTTCACATAAAATTCCACAGGAATGCCATCTTTACCAGGTGTTTTATTTTTCCCCGCACTCATTATCACTTTCTTTACTTCTTCAGACGTTACATCCTCATTCAACCCCACACAATCCTCCTCTCTAAGAACATTTTCCAAACCATTCAAAACTTCATCCATCAACCCGATATCAATCCACTTTTTGCCATATAGTTCTGAATAAAACGATTCCACCACTTTTAACACATCCATACCCACTATACGCTCCCCCTTCGCATTAACAATTTCATCCATATCATCTTTCTTACCACACATTTTCTTGAAAAAAAAACCTTGTGCATTTTTCATTTTTATCTAAGAACTCCACTTTAGACCTAAAAATAATCTCCTTTCCCTTTCTTTCCAAAACTTGCTTTAACTCGTTCCTTGCCTCCTCTAGCAAATCACTCAAATCAATTCCCTTCTCACCCATCTTCCGCAACCATTCTATCCTAATATTCAATTCCTTATACTGGTTACGTTTCCTAGCAGCCTGCTTGTATCCCCATCTCACAAAAAAAATTTTAATCTGCCCTTTCATCCAATCCCACCATTTAAGCACATCCACAAAACTATCTTTTTCTCCCTTCCACACATCATACTTTCGTTTGAACTCATCCATCACTTCAACATCCTCCAATAATCTAGTATTCAACTTCCACACCCCTTTCCCAAAACAAAATTTACTACTTACCTCCACCCATACCCGTAAACATACATGGTCTGAAAAAGGTACCTCATTCTGAACCATCTTATTACACACTAAACCCTTAGATATGCAAATACGATCAATTCTTGACTCAATACCCCCTCTATCTGATTTATATGTTGGCGGTGGTGGTTTACCCAATGACAATTCGGCTGCATCTATAAAAGAAAAATCAGATATAAGTTGGTTAAGCTTTTTCCCAGTTACATCCAGACCATCCCCATCAAAAGAACAATTAAAGTCTCCCAAAAAAAAGGTAGGAATCCTTCCAGGTAAGAACAAACTTAGCTTTTCCAACAACGCCAGCCTTTTTGCTCTATCTATAGGACAATAAGTATTCACCACCCTAACCCTAACTCCCCTGCAACATACCACTGCAATTACACATCTACCTGTTTCCACCACTGTATAACTCTCCAGATCCATACCCATATTTCCTAATAGGATCCCCACCCCATCATTCTTATTGGAAGTAGATCCTGACCAGACATACTGCCCATATGGCCAATCCCCCTCCCCCAGTGACTCAGATATACCACACTCTTGCAGGCATATGATCTCTGCCCCAAGATTCCTAACATAGTCCAGCACAACAGCACGTCTAGGCTTTGATGTAATTTGCCTGACATTCAAGGATAAGACATTAAGTGTAATTTTGGGGTCCATATTTTGATCTTTTTCCGTAGATATCCACCAATACCCCACTGTTTAATCAGCCTACACCTCCTGGTGGCTGACAACCGGACACAAAGATAGCTTTGTCCACGTCTTCTCCTAAAAAAGGAAAGTCCTCAGGAAAGTGAGAAATGGGGTAGACTCCCCTATCCGGGCTCACTCCATCTTCACTCAGAGGAGACAACATGGTGCGAAGTCTCTTAGAAGATGAACCTCCTTCCTCCTCCTCAGAAGGCCTCACAAGTGCAGTTGAAAAGTCCCCTTGACCACCTTCACCTTGTTGTTCCACCAGAATTCCTTCCCAGGAAAAGACAGGCGATTTGGATATAGAACCATCCACTTCCCCATCACCTCTCAACCCAGTCAGGTCATCAGAGGGGTGAGGCAGGTCTTTCTCAACAGGTGCTACCTCCATTTCATCAGCCAGCGTATTTCCAGACCGATTTAACTCAAGGAGAGTCCCATCAGACACCAGGGCAGGCACCGACTCCTCAGTTCCCTGGGCAGCTGGGCCCTGAATCACATTAGACCTCATACTGCCAGGTTCACCTGCAACTACTTCCGCCAGAGTCCTAACCCTTCTGTTTTTAGCACGCTCTGGACAGTCTTTAAAGGCATGACCCACAATGCTGCACATGTTACACACAATTGGGTTTTTGCAATCCTTGGCCAGGTGACCGTCCTGATTACATTTGTTACAGGTAACACCTTCTTGCGTACAATCTTCGTGAACATGGCCATACCTTTTACATTTCCTGCAAAACACAGGAGGCTGGGGAAAAAATAAGTAGCCTTTGTCCCGGCCGATGGCAAAATTCCTAGGAGGGTATTTCACACCCAGAGGCCCTGAAGGATCCTCCTCAAATCTCACAAAAAATTTATGCTTCCCTGTCCAGAGGGACTCAGCATTTAACACCTGGTGAGAATAGCTGACGTAAGAGCAGTACTTCTTTAAGAAGGAAGTAATATCATCCACCATCACATAAGGATTGTACATCAAAACAACCAGTGGAACATCGTTGTTATATAAAACGGTGAAGATAAGTCCATCCAACCCAGGGTTTTGCAAGTTAGCATTAATCGCGGCATACAAGTTGTAACAAGCATTCAAACTTTTAAGAACCAAAGTGAAGCGATTACCTCTGGGATCTTGAAGACAAAGGATGTCGTTCCTACTCACGTTGAGGGTCTTGAAAATGACTTCATTCACCAGGTGTTTCAATGAAAAAAGGTCCTTCTTGTTCAAGGGTACGTCAATGCCAAATCCATTCTTGATCCGGGTTTCCCCGATCCCAGCGTATCGAAGCCTAGCTCCCATGATCGCTCGACAGTTGATCACCCAGCCTACCCCCTTATAGCAGCAGTTGGCTTAAGCCACCGAAGTGGCGATGCCAAAAGGCCAAGGGCATGACATGCTGACCTCCTCTTGACACGGGATCGTGCCAAAAGGCCGAGAAGCGATAACCCGAGCGGCCCTTGCCTTGCCCGAGCCTGTCCCATACTGCTGTTCACCCCTTGCAGCGATTGATTCAGCCTACTCCTAGGCAATTCCATGGGGCCCTGCAGGCTCACACACATTTACAGCTACTAAGCGGGAGGGAGGTGAATAAAGGCCGGAGAGGAAGCTACACAGGATTTGCTTCTTTTGCTTGCACCACAATGCAGTGCTGAAAGAGGAGGAATCTACATAAAAACGCCTTCCTGGCAACGCCCAAATGCCCTCCTGCCATGCAGATAAACACTGGCAGCGGCAGCAAGTGCATGCCCACAGCCACCCCTTGTTCCTTCACACCTTGTATCAGCTTTAATCCAGTCCAGTGCTGCCTGCTGAGCAGCACTGACCAACACTGCCTGGGCCCAGGCTTTTATCTATCTCTGAGGCCCCATTATGATGTCAGAAAGCTGGCTCTGGAATCCTGAGGGCTCCACTATGACACGTGCAAAGTTCCGTCTGAACTTTATATAAGACGGTGAGGCTCAGTCAGTCACTCAGTGTTGCCTGAGAGGGCAACACTGCAACAGCCGGCCGCCAGGCTGTCTTTTTTTTGCACATTTATTTGCCTCCAGGAGGCCACAAGAGGGAGACAAGGGACTGCAAAATGGAAAATAAGCATCCACCAACTTTACAGACAACTTCTCCTTGCTCCTACAACCTCCATCCTTGCACAGTTTGTTATTCTTCCAGGTAACAAAGTAACAAATCCAAATTGCTGCTCTCTTTGTAGGCAAGCAAGGGTTTGTTGCAACTGCAATTCTTACTTCTTCTTGAAATGTAGGGACGACAGTACATTCCATCACATCCATCTAGTGTACACAGGTAGGTCCATTGTGGCGGGTAGGCGGCTGGCTGCTTTAATGGCTGTTTGCTGTTCCCCTACTCCACTCCACTCCACTATTTGACTGTGGTGCTGCATCAATCAGTGGCTGGCTCAGGTGCAGCTCTTTAACTTACCTAGGAGGGAGGGCGGAGAGAAGACAAGGAAGGTGAATGAGCTGTTCCAATGTGAAATGCCGGAAACACAGAAACACAGAAGACACACACACACACACACACACACACAACAAGAGGTGGCAATGTATTCATTAATTGCATTTAATAAATGAGCTCATTATCACACATGACTGTACAAATGCATTGTCCAACAGGTGTTGAAATAATGGGATTAAAAGGGGAGATCCCATCAGAAAGACAAAAACAATAGCAAACACAAATAGCACTTTTGGAATCTGATTTTAGTCAACACATAAGGGAAGGGTGCACCGGTCCTGGAAATACTGCAATACCAGGTCAATGCGTGGAGTGGACAGAGCAAGCTCTATTTCCATCTCCCTGTTCTAAAAATCCATTTAATATATGGTCCCCAGATAGGGGACGTATCAGATATTAAACTGATAAGAACAGATAAGGTTTCAACAAAGTTTTTTATTGGCAAAAATAATATATTTTACAGACTTTTTTTTTAAAATTGAAACCACAAGATAAAATCAACAGCATAATACATGAATATTCATACATTTAAATGAATACAAAAGTAATAATAATAAGACCATTAATACAGATGTTATAATAAAAGTACAGAACAATAGCAGGATAAAATTTATACAGGGCATAAAAGACATAAAAGAATAAAACCATTTTTATTTACAATGTTATGGTATTCCACATTTGCAAACACCACATGGATGTTGCTTCTTTTACCCCTAGCTGCTTTTTGTCCCTAAGATAATAAATATACATTTCACTTAGGGCATATTTCACACAATTTTTAACGTCAATAAAATCATGTTTAAAAAGCAGAATGTTCCTAACCTTCCAAATGGCATTCTTAAAACAGTTTAAAATGATCCAACAGACCATTTGCTGTTTAAAACTTGGGCAGTTAAAAAGACCATAAAACACGTATTCAAATTTAAGATCTTTAAGACCGCAGGCCCATTTCAGCAATGGGCCTACCTTCCTCCAAACCTCCTGTGCATATGGGCAGTTCCAAAACAGGTGCATTATCGTCTCGTCGTCACCACACCTGTCTCTCGGGCACTTGGCTCTCGCCACCAGTCCTCGCCTATGCTGGAATTCACGAGTAGGGAGGCACTGGTGAACGATTGCCCAGGCAAGGTCCTTGTGCACATTTGCCATAAATTTCCCGAAAACGTTCCGCCACACCACCTTGGACCTTGCCTGTGAGAAATTTGAAACTGCCAGTGTATCCTCCTGCCGCCTACAGGAGAGTGACACTTTTTTCTGGTCCCCCAATATGTCAGGCTCCAATTCTTGGAGACCTAGGAGCCTGACAGTTTTTTCGAGCACCGCATATTGTTTTGGGGGACACAGAAGCACAGGAGAATTCAAAGGGACACGAAACCATCGTTTAAAAATCATGCCCGTAGCGTACTTTAAAAAGTAGCTAAAAATACCATCAGAATTATACATTTTAAAACAGAAGCAAAAGTATTTAATGTAAAAGAAGTTAAAAAGGTTAGGAACATCTCTCCCGCCATTGTCCTTACATCTGTACATAAAATCACGTTTTAGTTTTTCCATTTTGGAACCCCATAAAAACATAAAACAGATCCTGGTCACTTTTTTAATATATAAAATTGTTGGAGGGAAAACCATAGCTACATAAAGCATTATGGGTAATAAAACAGATTTAATTATTAAAACTTTTCCCTCCATGGTGAGATTTCTCAAATTCCACATTAAAACCTTTTTTTCCATTTTGGCAATTACTGAATCCCAATTGGGTCTCCCATCGTTTTCTTGATTAAAAACAATTCCTAAAATTTTTATCTGATCCTGCTGCATGTTAACTCCTGGTGTCACAGAGGAATCCCATACACCAGTATAAAAACAGTCACACTTATCAACGTTTAATTTAAAACCAGAGGCTTCACAAAAAAAGCCGGTGTTCCTCAATGCCCGTCTCATAGAAGCGGCGTCTGGGCATAGGACGGTGGCGTCATCCATATAGCCTAGGATTTTTACCTGGTTCCCCCTTCCTCCAGGTATGGGCACGCCTCTGATGACTTTATCATCTCTTATTAGGGTGAACAGAGGTTCTATGGCACAAATAAAAAGGAGCGGAGACAACGGGCACCCCTGTTTCACCCCTGATAAAAGAGGAACACCTTTAGTTAAAAATCCGTTGATAGAAATTTGGCTAAAACAGGATCGATATAAAAGCTTAATACGTGTTAAAATAATTTCAGGAACAGCCATCTTTTTAAGAACCATAAAAAGATATTCATGGGAGACCCGGTCAAAAGCCTTCTCGAAATCTAAGGATAAAATAGCAAGGCTTTGACCCCTTTCTTTAAAATACCAAATGATGTCACGTAAAATATTCAGGGACTCAGTAATTGACCTCCCAGGTACCCCACATACCTGGTTTGGATGGATTAATTTATGAATAAAAGGTTTAAAACGGATTGTTATTAGTTTAGCTAAAATTTTACAATCAACGTTTAAAAGAGTAATAGGGCGCCAGTTTTTTAACTGGTCCCTCTCACCTTTTTTAAAAATTAAGGACACAATCCCCCTCCTCCAGGAAGGGGGCAGCTCTTCAGTAATAAAAACTTCCTTATACAATAAAAACATGTCATTCTTTAAAATTTCCCAAAAAGCATGATAAAATTCGATGGGCAGACCATCTTCCCCAGGAGCTTTCCCATTAGAAAAACTTTTAAAAGCAAATAAAAGTTCCTCCAAGGTAATATTACGGGATAAAACTTCCTGGTCTAAAATATCTAGCTTGGCATCAAGGGAATTAAGAACATGTTCTAAAAAGGAAGGATCAATATTTTTCTTGTTAAAAAGAGATTGGTAGAAATTAAAAGCAGAATTTAAAATGCCGACCATAGTGGTTTCTCCTTCAAGGTTTAAAATGACATCTCGTTTATCCATTACCTTTTTGAAGAAGAACCGGGAACACTTCTCGCCATCCTCGAGGTGCTTTACATGTGAATTAAAAATTATTTGTTTCCCTTTCTCTTCTATGGCATATTTTATTTCAGCTTTAAGATTTAAGATATCATCATCAACATCCATACCAATCTCCTTCAATTTAAAAAGTACATGTAAACGTTTATTAAGAACATAAAACCATTGTTTTTTCTCTTTTGCTTTCTTCTTACCTGCTCGAATAAAAAAAGCTCTGATTTTGGGTTTAATGCCCTCCCACCAGTGTAGCATAGGCTGACTGGGCGCTCTATGGGACTGCCAACACTGGTAGGTCCGCACAAACTCCTCTTTAATGATGGGGTCCTCCAGGAGTGTGGTGTTTAGTCTCCAGGGACCCCTACAAGCTTTTTGCTCTCCCTCTAGCTCCAGGTGCACTGAAAGGAGCTTGTGATCAGATAAAATATTTGTTAAAAGCAAACATTTTTTGGGAATAAAACTATTAGAAGTGAAAATAAAATCAATTCTGGAGCTCACTCTTCCATTGGACCAGGTGGGGCCTGGGTCCGCAGGCAAGAGTTCCCTCCAGCAATCTTTCAATTTAAAATCACCAATAAAATTCTTGAGCAGGTAAGAAGTACGGTCAATTTTTCGATTAAAATCCCCACCCTGGCGGTGTTCTCCATCTCGCACACAGTTAAAATCACCACCCACCAGCAGGGGGGTAGACCCAACACAAAACAATGGTAAAATCTCTAATAGTTCTGCCCTCTCCTGTTTGGTAGGAGGGGCATAAACGTTTAAAACACGAATTAAAGTTCCATTAAAAAGCAAATGTATTAAAATAGCTCTGCCGGGCATGATTTCAGTCACTGTTTGGATGGAGATAAAACGACCTCGGCAGAGCAATCCAACCCCCGCAGAGCGACAGTCATTTCCACCAGACCAGACTGAGGGGCCTAGTTTCCAGTCCATCTTTAAATCTTGATATTCCAAGTCATTAGGGATTCCACATTCTTGAAGCAGGCAAAGGTCAAAGTCCACAGTCTCTAAAAATGAAAATAAAGCAGTCCTGCGGACAGGGCTCTTTAGGGACCTCACATTTAGTGAGGCGACTTTGATAGGAACCAACATAGTCTTAGTTGAGGTCAGGGTCCGAACCAGAAGAGTCGTACTCGGAGATCAGCTGCGAGTCTGGACCCCCTTTTTGAGGGGTCAATAAATCTTGGATGTTGGTAGGGTCAGAGCCAGATACGTGGGCGGCTCCAACCCCCACACTGCTCTCATCCGAACTCCGATAGGCAGCTTTCCTCCGAACTCCGGACTCCTCTTCCTCTCGCTGTCTCTTTGCAGAATGGCTCCTATCCATCTCCTCGAAGTCGCTCTCACCCATCTCTGGCCCCTGGCTGAAGATATCGCTGATGTCCTTCCTGGGCAGCTGCACAGGGGCCTGTGAGGTCCCATCGCTCTTGGCAACCTTTGCCTGCTTACGGGGAGCCTTCATCGCAAGCCCCTCCACAACCGCAGTGGAGGAACTTTGCTCCGACCCCCCCGTTGACCGGAAATGGTCAAAACGAGGCTCCAATCCAGCATATTTTAGGGTTTTCTTAATGGAGCCCTCGTCTGACACAGAGTGTCTCCGCTCCATGCCCACACTCTTGGGACAGGCGTCAGGTCCTACTGCAGAACCTACGGAGCCACGACGCCTGTCGCTAACCACTGCCTCAACAGGGTCCACTGCAGGCGGAGCAGAGGACCTGTTTGCAGAGGTGCCGGTCAACTTATGTCCAGCAGAGTCAGAATTCCTCCTGCTCTGCCTGGACCCGGTGGAATCCCTATGGCCGTCCCTCGAGGCTGACATCGGTGGGCCCCCCGATGGAGCTGTGAAGGACTTTGGCCTGGACCCCTCAGTCGTCAATGCTCGTTTTGGGGCATTACCAGCGGCGTCTGCACATGTTGCAAACTGCCGCTCTGGCCCTGGTCTGGGTGGCCCAGATTTCGCTCTGCGGGGGCAATCTTTAAAAGCATGCCCAGTCATGCCGCACAGATTGCACAACACCTCGGAACTGCATTTTGCCGCTACGTGTCCAACCTGGCCACACCTGTTACACTGCACCACATGGGGCCGGTCACAATGTTCTCTGGTGTGGCCATATCTCAAGCAGTTCCGGCAGGCTATTGGCATCTGGGGGTAAAATAGGAATCCTCGATTCTTCCCAATGGCAAAGTTCTGGGGTGGGTGATGTAAGCCTCCAATGCCATTGGGATCCTGGCGGAACTTCACCCAATATTTTCTTTTGCCATTCCAGAAGCTCTGGGTGTTCAAGATTTTATGTGAGAAGCGGACCTCCCTGCAGTAACGACTGAGGAAGGTTTCAATGTCACACTCTGAGACAAATGGACTGAACATGCACATCACGAGCGGGACTTCTTCCTCCCCGTAGAGGAATAAAAAGTTCAGTCCATTTAGCCGCTCCTCACTCTGGTCCGCATCAGACAATCTTTTGTGCATGTTGTCGCAACATGCCGCGGCCGTAAAGGATACGGTGTACCGACCGCGGCTTTCCTGGTCGTTGAGACACAGGATGTCCGCCCGCTTGAGCCCCAGGAAGTCCAGCAGAATCACCTCCACAATGAAGCGAAGGTTCTTCCGCTGGCGATGGCCTTCTTCCACCTCGATGCGGACGGACTGGCGCAACCGGGTGTCCCCGGATGCAAATCCAAATGTATATGGCATTTTCAGTGCCTGGGGGCTAAGCCTGTCCCTTATAGCAGCAAGGGCTCAGATTCCACAATTAAGTGGAACCCTCCCCCAAGGCCAAGGATTAGGGTACCCCAGACACCTACGAAGCCCGATAAACGCCCTCGGAACGCTCTTAGAAAAACGCCTCAAGGCCGGTTGACCTCTTGGGTAAGGCGCGATCGCAACTCGTTGTCCGGGGGCTAAGCCCACTCCCCAAATAGCAGCAAGGGGGTGAAGTCTCTCTGTGAAAAGAGACGATCCCCCAAGGCCAAGGAGCAGGGTACCCCGGACACCTCCCAACAAAACCAGATGCAGAAATACTACACCTGATCTTGCCAAAAGGCCGAGAAGCGATAACCCGAGCGGCCCTTGCCTTGCCCGAGCCTGTCCCATACTGCTGTTCACCCCTTGCAGCGATTGATTCAGCCTACTCCTAGGCAATTCCATGGGGCCCTGCAGGCTCACACACATTTACAGCTACTAAGCGGGAGGGAGGTGAATAAAGGCCGGAGAGGAAGCTACACAGGATTTGCTTCTTTTGCTTGCACCACAATGCAGTGCTGAAAGAGGAGGAATCTACATAAAAACGCCTTCCTGGCAACGCCCAAATGCCCTCCTGCCATGCAGATAAACACTGGCAGCGGCAGCAAGTGCATGCCCACAGCCACCCCTTGTTCCTTCACACCTTGTATCAGCTTTAATCCAGTCCAGTGCTGCCTGCTGAGCAGCACTGACCAACACTGCCTGGGCCCAGGCTTTTATCTATCTCTGAGGCCCCATTATGATGTCAGAAAGCTGGCTCTGGAATCCTGAGGGCTCCACTATGACACGTGCAAAGTTCCGTCTGAACTTTATATAAGACGGTGAGGCTCAGTCAGTCACTCAGTGTTGCCTGAGAGGGCAACACTGCAACAGCCGGCCGCCAGGCTGTCTTTTTTTTGCACATTTATTTGCCTCCAGGAGGCCACAAGAGGGAGACAAGGGACTGCAAAATGGAAAATAAGCATCCACCAACTTTACAGACAACTTCTCCTTGCTCCTACAACCTCCATCCTTGCACAGTTTGTTATTCTTCCAGGTAACAAAGTAACAAATCCAAATTGCTGCTCTCTTTGTAGGCAAGCAAGGGTTTGTTGCAACTGCAATTCTTACTTCTTCTTGAAATGTAGGGACGACAGTACATTCCATCACATCCATCTAGTGTACACAGGTAGGTCCATTGTGGCGGGTAGGCGGCTGGCTGCTTTAATGGCTGTTTGCTGTTCCCCTACTCCACTCCACTCCACTATTTGACTGTGGTGCTGCATCAATCAGTGGCTGGCTCAGGTGCAGCTCTTTAACTTACCTAGGAGGGAGGGCGGAGAGAAGACAAGGAAGGTGAATGAGCTGTTCCAATGTGAAATGCCGGAAACACAGAAACACAGAAGACACACACACACACACACACACACACACACAACAAGAGGTGGCAATGTATTCATTAATTGCATTTAATAAATGAGCTCATTATCACACATGACTGTACAAATGCATTGTCCAACAGGTGTTGAAATAATGGGATTAAAAGGGGAGATCCCATCAGAAAGACAAAAACAATAGCAAACACAAATAGCACTTTTGGAATCTGATTTTAGTCAACACATAAGGGAAGGGTGCACCGGTCCTGGAAATACTGCAATACCAGGTCAATGCGTGGAGTGGACAGAGCAAGCTCTATTTCCATCTCCCTGTTCTAAAAATCCATTTAATATATGGTCCCCAGATAGGGGACGTATCAGATATTAAACTGATAAGAACAGATACTACACTTGATCTTAGCCAAAAGGCCGAGAAGCGATAACCCGAGCGGCCCTTGCCTTGCCCGAGCCTGTCCCATACTGCTGTTCACCCCTTGCAGCGATTGATTCAGCCTACTCCTAGGCAATTCCATGGGGCCCTGCAGGCTCACACACATTTACAGCTACTAAGCGGGAGGGAGGTGAATAAAGGCCGGAGAGGAAGCTACACAGGATTTGCTTCTTTTGCTTGCACCACAATGCAGTGCTGAAAGAGGAGGAATCTACATAAAAACGCCTTCCTGGCAACGCCCAAATGCCCTCCTGCCATGCAGATAAACACTGGCAGCGGCAGCAAGTGCATGCCCACAGCCACCCCTTGTTCCTTCACACCTTGTATCAGCTTTAATCCAGTCCAGTGCTGCCTGCTGAGCAGCACTGACCAACACTGCCTGGGCCCAGGCTTTTATCTATCTCTGAGGCCCCATTATGATGTCAGAAAGCTGGCTCTGGAATCCTGAGGGCTCCACTATGACACGTGCAAAGTTCCGTCTGAACTTTATATAAGACGGTGAGGCTCAGTCAGTCACTCAGTGTTGCCTGAGAGGGCAACACTGCAACAGCCGGCCGCCAGGCTGTCTTTTTTTTGCACATTTATTTGCCTCCAGGAGGCCACAAGAGGGAGACAAGGGACTGCAAAATGGAAAATAAGCATCCACCAACTTTACAGACAACTTCTCCTTGCTCCTACAACCTCCATCCTTGCACAGTTTGTTATTCTTCCAGGTAACAAAGTAACAAATCCAAATTGCTGCTCTCTTTGTAGGCAAGCAAGGGTTTGTTGCAACTGCAATTCTTACTTCTTCTTGAAATGTAGGGACGACAGTACATTCCATCACATCCATCTAGTGTACACAGGTAGGTCCATTGTGGCGGGTAGGCGGCTGGCTGCTTTAATGGCTGTTTGCTGTTCCCCTACTCCACTCCACTCCACTATTTGACTGTGGTGCTGCATCAATCAGTGGCTGGCTCAGGTGCAGCTCTTTAACTTACCTAGGAGGGAGGGCGGAGAGAAGACAAGGAAGGTGAATGAGCTGTTCCAATGTGAAATGCCGGAAACACAGAAACACAGAAGACACACACACACACACACACACACACAACAAGAGGTGGCAATGTATTCATTAATTGCATTTAATAAATGAGCTCATTATCACACATGACTGTACAAATGCATTGTCCAACAGGTGTTGAAATAATGGGATTAAAAGGGGAGATCCCATCAGAAAGACAAAAACAATAGCAAACACAAATAGCACTTTTGGAATCTGATTTTAGTCAACACATAAGGGAAGGGTGCACCGGTCCTGGAAATACTGCAATACCAGGTCAATGCGTGGAGTGGACAGAGCAAGCTCTATTTCCATCTCCCTGTTCTAAAAATCCATTTAATATATGGTCCCCAGATAGGGGACGTATCAGATATTAAACTGATAAGAACAGATTTTTTTTTTTTTTTTTTTTTTTTTTTTTTTTTTTTTTTTTATTAAACCATTCAGGTTTTTTTGAATAAAACCGAGAACTGTAGTTGTTCAAACCACCTCTCTATTTTTCAAAAAATCTCATCACTCTGGTTCATTATTTTATTTTTCCATCAAATACAAGATAAATCAAACAAAATTCCTCAAACTAAATACCTCCATTTTAACATTCGCCATATCCCTTCCGCATCCATACCTCTTTCTAGATCCCATTTATAATAAAAATACAATTTAGCCAATACCATACTAACCACATCCTCCATCTCAAATACTTCTCTTTTATACACATTCAAATTCCTCGTATTCCACAATACTTCTTTCACACAAGTCAGAAAAATCCACAACACTCTATCCTTTTCACTACCCAAACTACACAAACCAAACAAGACAATTTCATACGTCAAAACCTTCAAACCAGTCAATTCTTCACACAACCCACTCAACTTTTTCCAAACATCCTTTGCATGCTTACACGACCAAAACACATGACTCACATCCTCATCATCCCCACAACCTTCTCTCGGACACCTTTCAGACGCAACCAAACCTCTTCTTTTCTGAACACTCCTTACAGGCAACACTCCATGTACCGACATCCATAACAAATCTTTCTGCTTATTTGACACCTCATACGTAACAATCTTCTTCCACACAGACTTAGACTCCATCGAATTCAAACCATTTACAGAACACATCACATTATTCATACACATACTTCTCACAACATTCTTTTCTCTCAAAAATCTCTCCATTCTTACATCCTCTAGCTGGAACTTTTTGATAAATTTTTCTACATACAAATACCACCCCGTGCACTGGAAAGCAATTGGTTTACATAAATTTCTTTTTTCCCAACTTAGACGCTGAATCACCGTTCCAGCTAGATACTTAGACATTCTGGAAGCCTTGGATTCCTTAAATAAAAGCTCTACAAAAAAACGTACACAATTAATTCCAATGAAAATCTCCAAATTTGGGAAATCAAGGCCTCCATTACGTCTGCTTTTCATTAGAATTTCTCTCCTTGCCTTCTCAATCCCGCTCCCCCATAGAAAAAGGAACAAAACTCTATTCACTTTTTTTAACATAGCAACAGCAGGAGGAAAAACCAGAGCAACATATAAAATCATAGGTAGAATAATACTTTTGACAATTAAAACCTTCCCCGAAAAAGAAAGATCCCTCATTCTCCACATTTCCAACTTTCTCACAATCCTACCACCTAACTCATCCCAACTTTCTTTCCCTTTCAGCTCATCATCAAACACAATACCCAAAATTTTCACACCATTCACCTGTTCCATATCAGAATCACACACTCGCTCATTACTGAAAAAAATTTTAAATTTGCTCTTACCCCAATTTATTTTAAAAGCAGACGCAATACAAAACATATTTACAATCAACTTCACTCTGGACATATCATACACTGAATCACACAATACACAAATATCATCCATATATCCCAAAGCTTTCACACGCTTTCCATCACACCCGGGCACCACCAAACCTTTCACAACCTTATCATTTCTAATCATTTGCAACAATGGTTCAATCGCACAAATAAAAAGGATGGGAGACAACGGACAACCCTGTCGCACACCAGACATAATACTAAATGATTCTGAAAAAAACCCATTCACCTGCACACAACTCTTTGCATTCGCGTATAATTTCTTCAACAAACTCACAAACTGAACCGGAAAACCCATTCTCTCTAACACTTTGAACAAAAACACATGCGCCACACGATCAAACGCTTTCTCAAAATCTAACGCACACACAATCACCTTCTTATTCCGACCCTTACAATCCTCAAGCATGTCCCGCACCAACGCCACGTTCTCATGCAATTTCCTTTTCGGTACCGCACATACCTGATCCTCATCAATTACACACCCAATCACATCTCTCATACGATTCGCAATCAGCTTGGCAAAAATTTTATAATCCGTATTCAGCAAAGTAATTGGTCGCCAGTTTTCTAACCGTCTCTTATCTCCTTTTTTATGCAACAGAACTACCATACCCTTCTTCATCACATCACACATATTCGTCCCAGAAAACAACACTCTCATAACATCAATAACATCCTTCCCAATTATATCCCAATATTTCCCATAGAAATCAGCTGGTATTCCATCGATCCCTGGAGACTTATTTTTGGCCATACTTCCCACCACATCCTTTACTTCACCATCCATAATCTCACCAAGCAAAAGCTCACATTCACTTTCAGGAACAAAATTACACACAATATCCAAAAACTCATCATCGTCACCCAGATCACACTTCTTCACATCATACAGTTGTTTATAAAAATCAGACACCACATCAATCACATCCTTACCAAACACCTCTTTATCATCCTTATCCAATAACACATTCATACCACTTTTCCCACCACACATTTTTTTAAAGAAAAATCTAGTGCACTTCTCGTGATTATCTCTAACCTCCACCTTAGACCTAAATATTATTTCTTTCCCTTTCTCTCGGAACCACTCCTTAATATCTTTTTTTGTTTTTTCTAAATCGTGTCTTACATCCATACCCAAATTTTTACATTGATGAAGGAACGTCATCCGCATATTAAAGCGTGAATATTGCAATATTTTCCTTCTCGCTCTTCTATATCCTATCTGTCTAAAAAACCCACCAATCTTTTTTTTCACCCATACCCACCATTCACACACATTAGAGAAAGAACTTTTCTTCCTAACCCAAAACCCATATTTTTTCCCAAACCTAGTTTTTACCCTTTCATCACTCAGAAAACTGACATTCATCTTCCATACCCCTCTACCATAAAAGAAATTATTTATAACAAAAACCCCCAACAAACACTCGTGATCTGAAAACCACACTCTCTCCTGCGCATAATCTACACATTTCATTGCTGAAGTAGAAAAAAAGAAAAAGTCCAGACGAGAATCCGTTCTTCCGTCATCGGCATGGTAAGTAAATGGACCTGGTTTCCTGGTGACAGCGTCCTGCAAAGCAAAGTCCTGCAAAATTTTATTCCACAAACTTCCGGTAGCGTCCACATTAGACTCTGTGGATCCAGCTCGGGCCTGCTTCTCCAGGATACAGTTAATATCACCGACAATAATAACAGGAACTTTACCATGTAGAAAAAATTTTAAACTATCAAAAAGTGCCAACCTATCAGTTTTCACAGCATGGCCATAGATATTGATAAGCCTAAACTGCCATCCCTTATAGGATAGTAACACACAGACACATCTTCCTTCCTGAATGATTTGAGTCTGTTTGATGACAAACTCATTATTTTTGAAGAGAATACCAATTCCATCATTCCTATTTGTGGAAGAAAAGGACCAAATTGCTTCCCCAAACTTCCATTCTTCTTTCCTAGGCATTTTTGATAAACCACATTCTTGTACGCAAACAATGTCACTGCCCTTAGAGGCCAAAAAGTCCAGGACTGCAGCACGCTTGTGAGCAGAGGAGAACACCCGTACATTTTGAGAGACAATCTTTAATCTCAAAGACATGCGGGCATAGTATGGTTAGTGGAAAAGAAAGCCATGAGAAAACCAGAACATATCACGTCCCAGGGAAATACATAGCTCTTTCCAGATTCGCCACATTGGCTTCACTGAGGAAACCTTCCCCAGGAGAGCTGGGTACTTCTGAGGCCACCTCAGATGACTTAGGGCTACAACTAGAGTCACTGTCCAGCAATGAGAAAGGATTTGCATGAGCAGAATCTTCCAACAAACCTATCTTCAGTCTCTTCACCGCCTTTCCAGACTTCCCCCTTTTTGAGACAACTTTGTGGAAAATTTCCGCACTAGTGGCACTAGGCATCCTGGCCTCCTTCTCGTCCTCCTCCGATATTGACCACTCCACTTTAGCTGAGTCTTCCGTTTTTGACTCTGGGCTAGAGAAAGACAAAATTTGCATACTTGCACCATTATCAGGGTATGCACACCCACTAGGTGGCGCTGTGTCTTCACCTTCCATAGGTATAACCACAGGTGTCTCATCAACAGTTGGCTCTGCAGGAGGGACCACACCCAACTCCATGCTATCAGTATGTGAGGTTAGAACCTCTCCAAATCCAGCTTTCCCAGGGTCCTGAGAAGCAGCCACAGAAACACTGCCAGCAGGCTCTGAAATTACATCAGAAGAGGCAGCAAGGGAACCTGTTGTTCTCACCTGTCTGCCCCATGTCCTTCTCTCTTGCCCTAAGAAGGGAAACACCTTTGGGCATTTTCTACAGGTATGACCAGGCAAACCACAAATGTCACACCTGGATGGGGAAATACATGCACTAGCCTCATGTCCTGTTTCTTTACAATTCCTGCATACCTTGCCTTTGCATGCATCTTTGGTATGCCCGTAGGAAAAACATGATCTACAAAAGCATGGCATATCTTGGTAGTAAAGATATCCCTTATTACCACCAATTGAAAAATTAGCAGGAGGATTCATCACTCCTCCAATACAGCTGGAGTCAGGTTTCAGCCTGACCCAGTACTTGATATCACCATTGAAAACTCCCCATAGATTCTTCTGCTCCACACCACCTCTAACATGGGTACAGTAGTGAGCTAAAAAGGCCCTAACCAGCCTTCTATCCAGAAATGGGTTATACATGTGGATTGTGATACATTTCTCCACTGCTGAAAAAAGAGGTTGCACTTCAATAGATGTTAAAGCCTCATGCATGTGTTTCTCCTTGAGCAACTGAAAAACATTTAGACAGTAGGCGGCCTCAAAAAAGGATACGTCATACGTAGCAATATTACTGAAAGCTTGGATACAGAATACCTCTACCAACTTAACTCCAGCCAGGTCCAGAAGGATGTTCTCAATGATGTGCCCAGTATCCACTTCGTCTCTCCTCTGCTCATTTACCACAAAACGAATAGTATTCCGCACAGCTGCCATCTTGATATGGAATGCCCAACGGCACGGTGATCGCTCCCAAAAACGTCGGAGAGGACTCCACGAAAGACCGAACCCCCGGCCCAGACCAGGCAATAAACCTGATCTGAGCCAAAAGGCCGAGAAGCGATAACCCGAGCGGCCCTTGCCTTGCCCGAGCCTGTCCCATACTGCTGTTCACCCCTTGCAGCGATTGATTCAGCCTACTCCTAGGCAATTCCATGGGGCCCTGCAGGCTCACACACATTTACAGCTACTAAGCGGGAGGGAGGTGAATAAAGGCCGGAGAGGAAGCTACACAGGATTTGCTTCTTTTGCTTGCACCACAATGCAGTGCTGAAAGAGGAGGAATCTACATAAAAACGCCTTCCTGGCAACGCCCAAATGCCCTCCTGCCATGCAGATAAACACTGGCAGCGGCAGCAAGTGCATGCCCACAGCCACCCCTTGTTCCTTCACACCTTGTATCAGCTTTAATCCAGTCCAGTGCTGCCTGCTGAGCAGCACTGACCAACACTGCCTGGGCCCAGGCTTTTATCTATCTCTGAGGCCCCATTATGATGTCAGAAAGCTGGCTCTGGAATCCTGAGGGCTCCACTATGACACGTGCAAAGTTCCGTCTGAACTTTATATAAGACGGTGAGGCTCAGTCAGTCACTCAGTGTTGCCTGAGAGGGCAACACTGCAACAGCCGGCCGCCAGGCTGTCTTTTTTTTGCACATTTATTTGCCTCCAGGAGGCCACAAGAGGGAGACAAGGGACTGCAAAATGGAAAATAAGCATCCACCAACTTTACAGACAACTTCTCCTTGCTCCTACAACCTCCATCCTTGCACAGTTTGTTATTCTTCCAGGTAACAAAGTAACAAATCCAAATTGCTGCTCTCTTTGTAGGCAAGCAAGGGTTTGTTGCAACTGCAATTCTTACTTCTTCTTGAAATGTAGGGACGACAGTACATTCCATCACATCCATCTAGTGTACACAGGTAGGTCCATTGTGGCGGGTAGGCGGCTGGCTGCTTTAATGGCTGTTTGCTGTTCCCCTACTCCACTCCACTCCACTATTTGACTGTGGTGCTGCATCAATCAGTGGCTGGCTCAGGTGCAGCTCTTTAACTTACCTAGGAGGGAGGGCGGAGAGAAGACAAGGAAGGTGAATGAGCTGTTCCAATGTGAAATGCCGGAAACACAGAAACACAGAAGACACACACACACACACACACACACACAACAAGAGGTGGCAATGTATTCATTAATTGCATTTAATAAATGAGCTCATTATCACACATGACTGTACAAATGCATTGTCCAACAGGTGTTGAAATAATGGGATTAAAAGGGGAGATCCCATCAGAAAGACAAAAACAATAGCAAACACAAATAGCACTTTTGGAATCTGATTTTAGTCAACACATAAGGGAAGGGTGCACCGGTCCTGGAAATACTGCAATACCAGGTCAATGCGTGGAGTGGACAGAGCAAGCTCTATTTCCATCTCCCTGTTCTAAAAATCCATTTAATATATGGTCCCCAGATAGGGGACGTATCAGATATTAAACTGATAAGAACAGATACTACACTTGATCTTAGCCAAAAGGCCGAGAAGCGATAACCCGAGCGGCCCTTGCCTTGCCCGAGCCTGTCCCATACTGCTGTTCACCCCTTGCAGCGATTGATTCAGCCTACTCCTAGGCAATTCCATGGGGCCCTGCAGGCTCACACACATTTACAGCTACTAAGCGGGAGGGAGGTGAATAAAGGCCGGAGAGGAAGCTACACAGGATTTGCTTCTTTTGCTTGCACCACAATGCAGTGCTGAAAGAGGAGGAATCTACATAAAAACGCCTTCCTGGCAACGCCCAAATGCCCTCCTGCCATGCAGATAAACACTGGCAGCGGCAGCAAGTGCATGCCCACAGCCACCCCTTGTTCCTTCACACCTTGTATCAGCTTTAATCCAGTCCAGTGCTGCCTGCTGAGCAGCACTGACCAACACTGCCTGGGCCCAGGCTTTTATCTATCTCTGAGGCCCCATTATGATGTCAGAAAGCTGGCTCTGGAATCCTGAGGGCTCCACTATGACACGTGCAAAGTTCCGTCTGAACTTTATATAAGACGGTGAGGCTCAGTCAGTCACTCAGTGTTGCCTGAGAGGGCAACACTGCAACAGCCGGCCGCCAGGCTGTCTTTTTTTTGCACATTTATTTGCCTCCAGGAGGCCACAAGAGGGAGACAAGGGACTGCAAAATGGAAAATAAGCATCCACCAACTTTACAGACAACTTCTCCTTGCTCCTACAACCTCCATCCTTGCACAGTTTGTTATTCTTCCAGGTAACAAAGTAACAAATCCAAATTGCTGCTCTCTTTGTAGGCAAGCAAGGGTTTGTTGCAACTGCAATTCTTACTTCTTCTTGAAATGTAGGGACGACAGTACATTCCATCACATCCATCTAGTGTACACAGGTAGGTCCATTGTGGCGGGTAGGCGGCTGGCTGCTTTAATGGCTGTTTGCTGTTCCCCTACTCCACTCCACTCCACTATTTGACTGTGGTGCTGCATCAATCAGTGGCTGGCTCAGGTGCAGCTCTTTAACTTACCTAGGAGGGAGGGCGGAGAGAAGACAAGGAAGGTGAATGAGCTGTTCCAATGTGAAATGCCGGAAACACAGAAACACAGAAGACACACACACACACACACACACACACAACAAGAGGTGGCAATGTATTCATTAATTGCATTTAATAAATGAGCTCATTATCACACATGACTGTACAAATGCATTGTCCAACAGGTGTTGAAATAATGGGATTAAAAGGGGAGATCCCATCAGAAAGACAAAAACAATAGCAAACACAAATAGCACTTTTGGAATCTGATTTTAGTCAACACATAAGGGAAGGGTGCACCGGTCCTGGAAATACTGCAATACCAGGTCAATGCGTGGAGTGGACAGAGCAAGCTCTATTTCCATCTCCCTGTTCTAAAAATCCATTTAATATATGGTCCCCAGATAGGGGACGTATCAGATATTAAACTGATAAGAACAGATTTTTTTTTTTTTTTTTTTTTTTTTTTTTTATTAAACCATTCAGGTTTTTTTGAATAAAACCGAGAACTGTAGTTGTTCAAACCACCTCTCTATTTTTCAAAAAATCTCATCACTCTGGTTCATTATTTTATTTTTCCATCAAATACAAGATAAGTCAAACAAAATTCCTCAAACTAAATACCGCCATTTTAACATTCGCCATATCCCTTCCGCATCCATACCTTTTTCTAGATCCCATTTATAATAAAAATACAATTTAGCCAATACCATACTAACCACATCCTCCATCTCAAATACTTCTCTTTTATACACATTCAAATTCCTCGTATTCCACAATACCTCTTTCACACAAGTCAAAAAAATCCACAACACTCTATCCTTTTCACTACCCAAACTACACAAACCAAACAAGACAATTTCGTACGTCAAACTCTTCAAACCAGTCAATTCTTCGCACAACCCACTCAACTTTTTCCAAACATCCTTTGCATGCTTACACGACCAAAACACATGACTCACATCCTCATCATCCCCACAACCTTCTCTCGGACACCTTTCAGATGCAACCAAACCTCTTCTTTTCTGAACACTCCTT